>NW_027210476.1:0-69289 GCF_027789765.1 Dendropsophus ebraccatus
ACTCTTCAACTTAGTTTTGTTAAAGTTGAAAAGATTGTGACGAAAAAGAATATTGTCAAGTACTCTTAACGCTCTGCGGATTATTTATTGAAGACTGTATTTTCAGAGACCGGGCAGATTAAGTCCCTTATTCTGTTGTATCATTTAAGAATGAAGTGGATCTGTATACACTCTTCAGATGGGAGCTGGTTTATGGACTCCAGTCCTGGCAGTGATGTTTACTGTTACATTGCCCCCTTGACATTGCAGCTGACGTACAACTTCTGTATAGTACAATAAGCAAGACTGCTGGGAGGATGCAAATCTCTTAATTTTTGTACTCCTTTACTTCTTTTTTTTTTTTTTTTAGGCCCACATTATAATATGTCCCCAAGTATACTGCAGCATTGTGGGAAATGGAAAGGAGGGCAGTGGGTAAAGAGTGCAGAGTTATAGCCATAGGGAATTACAATAAACTCAGGCAATAAAGCATTGGAATATGAATAGGGTCATAAGTAAGTTCTGCAAGAAAGATGGATGTGGATGGGTAAATAGTCCCTTTAGGCCATCATTTCTCATGAAAGTCGAAGAATATTATTCTCAGAACTATTAAGGATTTATAGAGTTTTCCCATTAAATAATATGCTTCGCTATTTTAAATATTTATGATAAGTGGAAAAAGAAGAGGAAAATGTTATATGTACATCTATTGTGCCCAAGGAACGGGTTTGATTAACAACAAAATATATATATTTTTAGTATGTAATAATAAGGATTGTTTAATGCGGGCTTGTCACCATTAAATACAGACCCTGAAACTGTATGTAACATTTAACTATACTCTAGTTTCCTTTAACTTCTTTTAAATGTGGTCCTGTCAAAGATTTTGACATCACCTAGAGACATAACAGCAAAGAAGGTTCCAACACCACCTTACAAGATCAAAATCCACTTTTCCAATAGGAGCAGGGATGCACGCTAGAGGGTCAGCAATCCCGTCAACTGACCATACAATGACAGAAATATGGAGGATCCAACAGCATTCACAGGGTTTTATTTATTCAAGGTTTTATTGCATATGCAAGTACAGTGGAGTGCATGCGACTTTTCGACCTATCTGGATAGGTCGAAACGTTGCATGCACCCAGCTGTACCTGAATATGAAATATAACCTTAAAAAAAAATCTGGTGAAAATATTTATTAAAGTATTGTATTGCCCCCCAAAGGTTATACAAATCACAAATACACACTTATTACGGGAAATGCACATAAAGTGCTTTTTTCCCTGCACTTCCTGGATAAAATGGTGATGTCACGACCTGACTCCCAGAGCTGTGCGGGCTGTGGCTGCTGGAGAGGGTGATGGCAGGGGGATGCTCAGTGTCCCTCCAGTGCCCTGTGTCCCTCAGTGTCCCCCTGCCATCATCCTCTCCAGCAGCCACAGCCTGCACAGCTCTGGGATTCAGGTCGTGACATCACCATTTTATCCAGAAAGTGAAGCAGTAGTAAGTGCAGGGAAAAAAGCACTTTATAAGCATTTCCCGTAATAAGTGTATATTGGGGATTTGTATAACTTTTTTGAGGCAATACAATACTTTAATAAACATTTTCTCCATACTTCTCCTTTAACCCTTAGGCGACCCTGGACGTATCCGTACGTCCAGGGCCGCCTCCATGTGTTCAGAGCAGGGCCGGTGATCGCCGTGCCCGCTAATACAGTAATCGGATGCAGCTGTCAAAGTTAACAGCTGCATCCGATTACTTGATGCAGCCATTCCCTGGTGTCTAGTGGGGAGGATCACTCCTCCGGGACGTTGTCTCGGAGGAGCGATCCACACTTCTTACCCCGTCCAGGGTCAGCACCGTAATGGTGCTGATCCCGGCTCGGCACTCGATTGCTTCCGGCTGCTTCAGCCGGAAGCAATCGATGTGCCTATCTCATCGATCTGCATGAGAGATCAGTGCACTTATACTAGAAGTCCCCCAGGGGGGCTTCTAGTATAAGTGTAAAATTAAAGATAAAAGTGTTGTTGTTAATAAAAGCCCCCTCCCTAATAAAAGTTTGAATCACCCCCCTTTTCCCATGTTATAAATAAAATAAATAAATAAATATGTTTGCGTGCGTAATCGCGTGCGTAATCGCCCGAACTATTAATTAATCACATTCCTGATCTCGCACGGTAAATGGCGTCAGCGCAAAAAAATCCCAAAGTGCAAAATTGCGCATTTTTGGTCGCATCAAATCCAGAAAAATTGTAATAAAAAACGATTAAAAAGTCACATATGCGCAATCAAGGTACCAATAGAAAGAACACATCATGGCACAAAAAATGACACCTCACACAGCCCCATAGACCAAAGGATAAAAGCGCTATAAGCCTGGGAATAGAGCGATTTTAAGGAACATATATTTGTTAACAATGGTTTGAATTTTTTACAGGCCATCAGATAATATAAAAGTTACATGTTACATATCATTGTAATCATAACGACTTGAGGAACATATATAAGAAGTCAGTTTTACACCAGGGCGAACGGCGTAAAAACGAAAAAAACCCCAAATAAAAGAAATGCTTTTTTTTTCACACTGAATTTATTTCTGGTTTTGCAGTGTACTATGAAAAAATTCAGCCTGTTATTGCAAAGTACAATTAGTGGTGCAAAAAATAAGGGCTCAGGTGGGTTTCTAGGTGAAAAATACAAGTGCTATGGCCTTTTAAGCACAAGGATGGAAAAACGAAAACGCAAACATTTTAATTGGCCCGATCCTCTAAGGGTTAAATTACCCTGAAGATGCTGTTGGACACATATTTCTGATGACCTAGAGACATGACCTGTCAGTACAGATATGGGGCCAGAAGTGTTGGGTGTGGCTGAGGGCAGCAGGAAACGCAGGGTAAAGGCTGCAGAACACTGGGGGAGCCTGGACATGTAGCTATAAACTTTATAATTTTTCTCACGCTGTCATCAGCTGTCAGCCATGCTTCACTAATACACTAAGGCATGGTCAGCGGCCGGTGATTTTTAAACTTGCCAAAAGACAATGATCAGCCGATAATCAGCTCTTTGGCTGATAGTTGTCTTTATTTCACGGAGCGACAATCTACCGAATCAGTTGATTATCACTCCGTGTAATAGGGCCCCAAGACTTGTCCCCAACACCTACTTTTTAAAGTAATGCTGTCACAATATTTGTTGGGTCAGATCCTCTGAAAAAATTCCGGAGGACCATTTTTTTTAAAAAAAATTTGTCTAGATAAATTCTTTTGAGAGCGTGATCTAAGTTCTCCATATGTATGTGATAAAGAATTATGAACCGGTGGTGTTGGGAATAGATTATCAAATTCCATATCACTTTCTGCTTCTGCTATGTCCCGCACTCTGGAAGTAAGAAATTCAATTATAGAATCGTATTGAGGTAAATTAAATGAAGACAATTTAAATCGTGTTCTGACGATATCCCATGATAAGAAAGTGTTGGAATTAGTATCCAGCAGATCCCCAACAGAAGAAACATGTGCACTCTGCCACTCTGAGTAATCTAATTTGTCTGAGTCAGGTGGGTAAAGTGGTGAATGCCACAGAGGAAATCTTTTCGATAGGCAAAAGGGTAATATAATTATATTATTATATATTATATATTATACATATAATTTTCGTATCGCCTTCCATGTGGCAATGGTGTCTTTAAAGATAACACTTCTCTTAATTTCTGGGGGTTGTTCTTGTAATTTAGCATGTAGCAGGGTGGATAAAGGCCAAGGTGCTGCTAAAGCTTTCTCAATTAAAATATTGGCGAAATATGACGTGTCCATAATCCAATCTTTAACATGGCGAAAGAGAGCAGCTAAATTATATAATCTAATATCTGGGCATTGAGCGCCACCTTTAGAAGTAGGGAGACAGAGAGTGGAATAGGCAATACGAGGTCTCTTTGATTGCCAAATAAATTTAGTGAAATATGATTGGAGTAGGGAAACGTCAGAATGTTTGAGTAAAAGGGGTATTGTTTGCATTGGATTTAACAGTTTTCCGAAACACATCATTTTGATTAAGTGGGTACGGCCTAGAATTGACAATGGTAGAGATTCCCATCTCTGGAGATCTTGTTTTATTCTCTTAATTATAGGGCGATAGTTCAGGGAATATAGTGAGGAGGGAGTTCTGCCAATCTGGATTCCAAGATAAGTAATATAGGATTTAGCACAGGAGACCCCCGCAGGACCCGAAGTAGACCTCTTATGTGGAGTTAGGTAAAGAAGTTGACTTTTATGTATATTGATTCTATACCCAGAGAAGGAACCAAAAAATTTTAAGGCATCTAATACTGCTGGAACATGTAGATCTGGGTTATCTAAATATATTAAAGTATCATCAGCAAAGCATGTAACTTTGATGACTTGGGAACCAACCCGTATGCCTGAGAAAAAGTCAGAACAAATAAGATATCTAGCCAGAGGCTCCATTGCCAAATTGAACAATAGAGGGGATAGGGGGCAACCCTGTCTGGTACCTTTTTGTAAGGGAAAGCTATCTGAAAGAAAACCTGGGGTATGAATTCTAGCTTTCGGAGATGTGTATATTGTGGAAATAAAATCTTTGAATTGACCTGTGATACCAAATTTTGTTAAGGTCATGTCCAGCCACTCCCAGCTGATATTATCAAAAGCCTTTTCGGCGTCAATTGCCAACAGACCTGGAGAGTGGCTGGAACGACCCCCAGATTGGACACCAGACTGGGCCGCTAGTACCGTTCTTATATTAGTGACACCAGAACGTCCTTTTATAAAGCCAACTTGATGGCTGCCTATTAGTGATGGTAGGATGTCTGCCAATCTATTGGTCATAATCTTTGCCAACAATTTTAGGTCTACATTTATTAAAGAGATTGGCCTGTACGAATTAGGAGATGTCAGATCCTTCCCCTGTTTGTGTAGTATTTTGATATATGCAGTATCTCCCGAGGGAAGCATGTGATGGTCAGTCAGAATAGTTTGGAAAGTAGAAAGAAGAGTGGGGGAGATGACAGAAGACATAGATTTATAAAATTCCGCACTATAGCCATCAGGGCCTGGAGCTTTGTTATTTTTAAGTGAAGAGATAGTGGCAGTAATTTCCTCCAATGTGACTGGGGCGTTGAGAGAATCAAGAGAAGGGGTATCAAGATAAGGTAGAGTTAATGACTAGAAAGTTCTTACCAGCAGCTAGATCAAGCCTATCTTTGGAATATAGTAAGCGGTAAAATTGTTGTAAAAGTTGTGATATGACTTTGGGATCTTTTTGTATATTACCCGCTGTATCTTTGAGAGCAGGGATATGTGTAGTAGGTCTACGTCCTTTAGCAAGGTTAGCTAACATTTTCCCTGATTTAATACCATAGCGGAATAAACGGGATATGTATTGATCTCTATATATAGCATTGAGTTTTTCCTGTGCAATTTCGAAAGCTTGTCTAGCTGCTGTCCATTTAGATTTATTGTCATCTGTAGGGGAAGACAGGAAAAGAGTGTATGTAGAGCGCAGATCTTGGGAAAGTTGAAGATAGTTTTTACGTGCTTCACGTTTCTGGGCAGCCACATAAGAAATTATTTGGCCCCTTAGAACTGCTTTTGCAGTCTCCCAGAAAAGTATTGGGGATTGTGTATGTTCAGTATTGTTAGAATAAAAGTCTGACCACCATTTTTTTAATAGTTTGATAAATGATTCATCACTAGCTAAATGAGAAGGAAATCTCCAAATAATATCGGACCCCTTCTGAAAAATATCTCTTAATTGTAAACTAAGAGGGGAGTGATCCGAAATTACTATATCATGAATTTCAGAGTCTTCTACTCTGCCAAGAGAGTCCGGTGACACTAAACAGTAGTCTATTCTTGACCAGGCAGTTTGGGAGTGAGAGTAAAAAAAATATTCTCTACCATCTGGGTGTAGATGACGCCAAGAATCAGATAGGGAGGTAGAATTAAGGAAGTTGGATAAAATATTATCTGATGAAGTATGTACAGTAGGGGTCTTAGTTCTTTTTCTATCTTCAGTTGTATTAAGAACAGTATTTAGGTCTCCACCAACTATTTTAAGATTATTGTCATCTTGCAGAATGAGGTTTTCAAATTTTTTTTAAAAAATCAGGTCTCTGAGTGTTGGGACCATAAACGTTATATATGCTATATTTGCTATATTTGCCCGCTGGAGTGTCAATAAGAAGATGACATATCCTGCCTTCATCATCTTGATATTGAGATAATACCGTACAGGCAAAATTTTTATGTGTAAGAATAACTACCCCGCCTTTACGGTTAATAGCTGGTGAACCATAAACTGCACCCACCCAAAAACGTTTGAGTCTAAAAAAATCCGATTCAGTTAAATGTGTTTCTTGCAATAATACTATATCGGCCCTAAGTCTCTTAAGGTGTTTCAGTATAGAAGTCCTCTTAGATGGGGAACGTAGTCCCTTAACATTCCAAGTGATTAATTTCATACAATATGTCATGATCGCGCCTGAAAAGGCATCAGTGCCACCCTCTGCTACGAAGATTCGACCTCTGCGCCAAAGACTGCGCTTTTGGCCATAATCTTCCATTTATTCTGTGTTTAGTTTGCCTTGTTTTTGCCCTGTCTGAACTGTGTCTTATTCCTTCTGGTCTGCTAATTGTTTTCCCTGCCCCACCCGTGTCTGTTCTTCTAAGTTTCCTCTAGTCATGTAACAGTTAACCTGCCTTGCCTCAGTGATTGACAGCTGGTCCCTCCTATCATCTTCTGGACTTGGTTCCTGGTGTCCTATTTAAGATTTCAGCTTCTGCCTGTGCCTGGCCGGTTATTGACTTAGTCTCTGCCTGCTTGTGTGTTCTGTTTTCTGGTTTCTCCTGACTCCTGCTTAGTATCTTTTGACCTCCCTTGCTTGCCGCCTGCCCCTGACCTCATTGCCTGTTTTCTGACTACGCTTTTGGATCCGATTTTGTACTTTTGCTGCCAGACTGTTGTGACCCGGATTGCTGACCATTCTTTATTGTGTTTTGTCTGTCTGTCTTGTCTTTTTGTCCCACCAAGCCAGTGCAGGGACCGCCGCCCAGTTGCTGCCCTAGGGTTTAGCCTAGGGGGCAAGTAGGTAGAGTCAGTGGGTGGGGCTGAGCTTAGGCTCACTGTCTCTGTGTGTCTGGTGTCACCGGTTCCTGACATAATAACCGGCCATACAATATTTTTTTTACTCCTTACCTGAAGCCAGTAATGGATTCAGCACAGGAGTTTTCTGCCCGTTTTGAGGGTCTTGCTACCCTTGTTTTTGAGCTGGCCAAACAAGTCCAGATATTGGCCCAGCAGCTACCAGCTACCACTCCTGCCTCCCCAGTGGTCACGCTCAAGGAGCCTGACAAGTGTTCTGGGGACCTGAACACATATGTGACGTTCAGAGATGCTTGGGTCAGTCACCCCACCCCTAGCTCCCTTGAAGATGCCATTTCCCTGGCGATTACCATTGATCATACGCTAAGACCACGCCTAGACCACCCCTGTGTCATTAATGTTCCTACTTCTGTCCCCTCCAAACCTCTGCCTACTATGTCTCATCCTCTGGTCACCATGGAGGAACCTCCGGAACTGGGCAAAATTAAAAGATCTCTGGCCCGTAAGGAACTCAGAAGAAGGAATGGACTCTGTTTTTACTGCGGAGAAAGTGGACATTTCATCAGCTATTGTACCAAGCGTCCCCCGAAGCCAGATCATCAACGTCCAGGTGACAACCAGGATAGTCATCTGGGCGCCCAGGTACTTGTGGGTGGTCTTGATGTGCATTATCCTGTTGATGAACCTACCAATGCTATATCTGTGACTTCATGTAATGTGGAAGTTGGCTCTGTGGGTCCCGCCGAGGATACCATGTCTAATTCGTGTAATGTGGAAATAGGCTCTATATATCCTGGTGATTTTTCCACGTCGGTATCTTCATGTAATGCTGAATTTGGATCTGTGTCTGGTACCGATATGAGTGGTTATGGGAGATCTGTCAGGAGACCGGTTACCTATTTCTTGGAGTCGGATTCTGATGAATGGGAGACGGACGATGAGATCTCTAGCGATGTTGAGACCTGTATTGTAAGAGGTCCTTTTCCTCCTGGGTCTGGTGAGGGTCCGGAGGCCCCTCATAAAAGGGGGGGTAATATCATGATCGCGCCTGAAAAGGCATCAGTGCCACCCTCTGCTACGAAGATTCGACCTCTGCGCCAAAGACTGCGCTTTTGACCATAATCTTCCATTTATTCTGTGTTTAGTTTGCCTTGTTTTTGCCCTGTCTGAACTGTGTCTTATTCCTTCTGGTCTGCTAATTGTTTTCCCTGCCCCACCCGTGTCTGTTCTTCTAAGTTTCCTCTAGTCATGTAACAGTTAACCTGCCTTGCCTCAGTGATTGACAGCTGGTCCCTCCTATCATCTTCTGGACTTGGTTCCTGGTGTCCTATTTAAGATTTCAGCTTCTGCCTGTGCCTGGCCGGTTATTGACTTAGTCTCTGCCTGCTTGTGTGTTCTGTTTTCTGGTTTCTCCTGACTCCTGCTTAGTATCTTTTGACCTCCCTTGCTTGCCGCCTGCCCCTGACCTCATTGCCTGTTTTCTGACTACGCTTTTGGATCCGATTTTGTACTTTTGCTGCCAGACTGTTGTGACCCGGATTGCTGACCATTCTTTATTGTGTTTTGTCTGTCTGTCTTGTCTTTTTGTCCCACCAAGCCAGTGCAGGGACCGCCGCCCAGTTGCTGCCCTAGGGTTTAGCCTAGGGGGGCAAGTAGGTAGAGTCAGTGGGTGGGGCTGAGCTTAGGCTCACTGTCTCTGTGTGTCTGGTGTCACCGGTTCCTGACACAATATTAATAGAAGAGGAGGTGTTAAGAAGAGACCCTGGAAGCACAATAACATAGTTGGTAACCCTTTCAGGCAGAAAAAGAGGATAGCATGTAGCATTTTCAGACAAACTAAAGGTGATATACCTAAGAATAAAACAGTTAACAATATAAACTAAGCGAATAAAGTGAGATGTGGACTTCACATTTTTCGTATTGTCCAATGTTCGGAGCATTTGCAAACTCCGCATTATGGAGAAGAAATAAAGAGAAAGAAATAACTGGTGGAGAGGTCACATCAACCTCCGCTCCACTAAATGAGTATATATTAAAATTAAAGACATACACATCCCTACCCTCCTGAGAAATGTGAGTTGTCACAGGAAAGCAAATAAATAAAATAAAAGGGAGAGCCAGTATATAATGATTAGTACTTAAAGAAGTTGTACTTAAACCTAAAATCATACAAGGTGGAATTATACATATACATACATATACATGCACACACTCACATATACATACATACATAAATACATACTTACACATAGACACACACACCACCAAATGCATTACTACCTAGACTAAAGAGAATAATAATGTAGTAACAAGGCGTCCCTAATATAGTATTTAGTCAACATATATAGGACTAAATAAAGAAAAAATACTCAGTTTTAATGAGCAGCATAGCGTCCAACAGAATAGAGATGGAGTTCATAATCATTCCATTTTTTCTACCGTGTCAGTAGGACCATCCAAACGTCGTCTCTTGTGCTTGTCTTGAATAGGTGGAGTGAGACCCTTTACATCTTTAAGGGAAGAAATGGCTTCCTCAGGAGAACTGTAAAGAGAGGCTGAACCATCCGATTTGAAAACTTTCAGTATGGCAGGATAAAGAAGAGCAAATCGTATTTGATTTTTTACCAATGTCGAGCAAATGTGTGCGAAAGCTTTACGTTTTTGAACCCCTGCTGCGGAGTAGTCATTAAACATGAGGATTTTGTGGCCACGAATTGCAACATCAACTGTAGATTTTTTAAAGCTTTGTAAAATGTTGTTTTTATCATTATAATTCAGATACTTGACAATCACTTGTCTGGGTTTCTGTTCCTTTTTATTTGCATCTTGCTTTTGTTTAGCTGGTGGGGGTCCCACACGGTGCGCTCTTTCCACAGTAATGTGACCTGGGATACCCAAGGCTTGGGGAATTTCTAGAGAACATATAGCATGTAATTGCATGGCTGGAATGGATTCAGGTAAACCTATAATACGTAAATTGTTGCGCCTAGAGCGGTTCTCTAGATCATCAGTCTTTGTTTGCAATGAAGCTGTGACATTCATATTCTGTTGTAGTTTTATTTTTGTAGAATGTATTTCATCTTCTAACATGCTGACTCTCTCCTGAAGTTCAGTAATCTGTGAGGTGTGCGTTGCTATATCTCCCTGTATGGTTGCTAGGGAGGAAACTATAGTGGCCTCAAGAGGGGATTTTATGTCATTTAATATCATCTTGGACACTTGAATTGCCAGTGCCTTGCAAGACATATTTAGTCCTGGTTTTATGGTGTCACAGAGGTCCGGCACTGGGGTTTGTGAGGTATGTGTTTCCTCTGTGTGTGTCTCAGCAGCAGCACCTCGTGTCGGCGCCATCTTAGGTGTCCCTGTGACAGAGCTGTGAGGTAAATGAAGGAGGGCTTATGGGGAGGTGTATAACTGGTTACCCGCCTAATGAAGTGGTGCCTCCGACTCCTCGGCACTTAGAGAAGTCAGAGATGTGGTCCGGCAGGGTCGGTAATGTGAGGAGTCAGAGCGGGGAGCGATATTATGAGCGGAGGGTGGAGGAGCTCACTCACACTGCTGCCATCCCATACGCGCCGGAACCGGAAGTCAACTCCCTTAGGGTATATTCACACGAACGGGCTCGCAGCGAGATTCTTGCTGCGAGCCCGGCAGGTCCTGGCAGTTCCCATACACTACATACTTGCTGCGGTCTAAACGACCGCAGTGAGTATGTAATTATACCGCCCTTAACCCCGTCCTGCTCTCCCGCCCGGCCAATCAGTGGCTGCGGCTGGGCAACACACTAATTGGCCGGACAGGAGAGCAGGACGCCGGACCCGTGCAGCAAGGACAGGTAAAGTATGCTTACAGCGGGGGAGCCGGGCGGGAGCAGAAGGGGTTAAGGGCGGTATAATTACATACTCGCTGCGGTCGTTTAGACCGCAGCAAGTATGTAGTTTATGGGAACTGCCAGGACCTGCCGGGCTCACAGCGAGAATCTCGCTGCGAGCCCGTTCGTGTGAATATACCCTTACTCTTGCTTCATTTAATCAGTGGACAGTGTCGCCTAGGTGGGGCTTCACATGGAATAGGGTCCAACTGCTATGAAGTCCTGCCTAGGTGACACTGTCCATATAGGAGAGGGGGCCCAGCTGCAGTGAAGCCCCGCCTAGGTGACACTGTCCACACGTTTTATACAGGTATATATCAAATGTGCAGCATCTAAGCTTGTAGATGGTGCGGAGAACTGCACATAGAGTAAGGGGTGGGGGGTGACAACATCACTTTAAGTGGCCTACAGACTCATCTCCCTATATAACTTTCCTTATATAGCTTTCCCTACCAACCTTTCAATCAGCAGGGTTCTCCTATGCTTCATGCACTTTGCATCTGCACACACAGAGCGGCTGGTGACTGGCTCATCCCCCATTATGTACACAACCCTATTTATTTACAATGGCTGGAACATTATACAAATAAAGCACTTTCTGCCTTTTGTTAAAATGCTAATAAATGTAGGTCACTTGTAGAAATGTCATTCTATAGAAATGCCTTTCCTATATACTATGTGAGTATGTGTAAAGCATTGTACAGGTAATTGCACTATTGACTTATACAATATGAATAGATATAATTATGCCGCTAGCCACACTGCCCCTTGTATAACTGACCTCTACGCTGAGGATAGTATCATACAAGACAAAATAGTGGGAATGAATGATGCATTACAAATTATGATTGCTGGCTAATTATAAATCAAGAGAAAATTACTGGTATTTGTAAAGCATGATCACTTACATTGACTTATAAAGGACTAAAAAAGGCATAAAGCTTGTTCAGAACCTTTGTCTGTATCAAGCCCATTGACGCATTAACAAATAACAGCGTGGTTTTAATGTTTATATGAACAAAGATACAATAATAGAGCAGAAGTTGCATAATTTATCTTAGATCTGTCAATTTTGTGTCCTAAAGTCCTTATCGGATATAAATGGCTCGCATGGGACCTGATAGAAGTGTCATAGCTGATATTATATATTGTATGATACATTGATATTTAACTATGTGGGTGGTTTGATTTCTATTGACGACACATATATGCAACATGGATAGCTAATGTACCATTTCCTTTTAAAAAAAAATGAAAATAACTTTTCTCAGTGGTTCATAGATTCAACCTCGCTGTGACGTTTGGAACTAAAATACCAAGGGGTATTGCGGGAAAAATTAACTTTTCCCCTATCCACAGGTCAAAAGTAGTAGGAGATGGCGAGGGAATCTCCATATCGGACCCCGCCGGCTCTGTTATGAATAACGCCTCGAGCGTCATTTCTATGGAGCGTCGGAAAGAGAAGAGCACATCGCTTTTCCGGCATACTCAGCTCTTTCCAGTGCTCCAAAGGAATTAATAGAGCAGCGGGTCACATGGTGACCCGGGCCTCTATTCATAACAGAGTCGGGGGGGGGGGGGTTCAGGGGTCGGACCTCCCGCGATCTCCTACTTTTACCCTATCCACAAGATAGTTTATTTTTCCCAGAATACCCCTTTAGGCTGCTTAATCTCCTCAATGAAATTCAAAGACAACCAGAATATTCACCACAGTTTTGGTCTATATGGGTTATTTCCTTATCTACACAGGTAGCCTGGTAGTTCACTGCCTTGCTTTATTAAGTTACAGCAGTTAAGTGATGACATCTATTCTCTTAGGGCCCAATTCCATGGAACGATAATCTGCCAAATCAGGCTGATTCAGCAAATTATCGCTCCGTATAATAGCTTATCAGCTGATTGTGTCTTTTGGTCCTGACCTAAGATCATCAGCTCTGTCTGTGTTGTTTTTTGGGCCTGAAAAGTCAAAGTCTGGCTCCCAGGGGGTTACGTTAACCTCCTGTCGACCAGACTGTTCTTTGTTTGGGGGGGGGGGGCAAGGGGTCATACTCTGGTCCCCAGGGGGTTAAATTAACCTCTTGTGGGCCAGGCTCTGCTCTGTTGGGGGGGTGTGTGTGTTAAACTTACTGTTCCGGTCTTCTCCCAGTATTTACACACTACCCCCCCCACCCCCCCCCGTACTGCACCTGGCCTGTCCCAGAAAGGAAGGGAAGCACTTAAACGCCTTTCTTGTTGCTGTGGATGCAGTTTAGGATCAGTCTGGCTCCCATGAGGTTAAGTGGGGATGTGTGGTCTCCCACTAGGGGTGTTACTGCTGTTCACACCCTTCACAAAAGTCTGATCTTTTTGTGGTCCTATTGCAGCCGAAGTAGTACTAAAAGATGACCTCTAGATGGCGCTGCACTGTATATTGAAGTGTGAAAGCTGCACAGCTGAAGTGTTTCAAAGGGTTATTGTATTTATGTGTACCAGATTCTGTGAACCAGTAGGATCTTTACTTTCTTCTGTCCTATCACCTCTTCCCTTACTACTCTTCTGTTGCGCTCTTTCCACCCAACCAGAGGGCACCTTACACACTGGACAGGAAGGGAGTCGCCCGAGAGACAGGAAGAGGGAGTTAGTCTTAGTCAGTGCCCAGCATGGGTAGGACTCAGGACAGTGCCCTCTAACAAACTTCTTTCTTGAAGTGCCTGTACCCTGCATGATGCAGTGCTAAACACTTCAGGAGAGGACTAGCCAAAAGATCATCTTAACCCACGGTGAGGACTAGGAGTAACCACAGTGCAGGACAGTATCCACTAAAAAGCCAAAAAGCTAGGAGCTGATCCGAGTGGAGCAAAGTTACTGGAAAGTCTATAAACTCCATTTCACAGCACAAGTGTCAGCAGGAAACCCTCAGCACTCTGCTCATCCCAGGTAACAAGGTCTGGGGCCTGTGTCACAAATTAGTACGGTTCAGCCAAAGCTAGTGGGCATAGGGTGGTGTGAAGACTATAGAAAGGTCAATACATGGGCACAGGTTGTCTTCTTCTTCTTCTACAAATATTCTTTTATACACTCCAACATCCCGGCAGAGCACATTACTACTTTGGGTTGAGACTCTCATGGCACCCTGCTCTCTACTACGCTACCGAAGTACAACTTAACCAACTCTACTATATCCTACTCAGCACTTACCAAGCAGATCTGGTGGTTTTACGTCTCAGTATTTATTGGAACTTTTTCCAGTGTATATCTAAGCACCGCTGTATTACCTGTTGCATATTTGTCAATAGTAAAGCAAGTCAACAATATTTACGGAATCTGTGATCATTCACTACCACCTTCACAGCATTTGCACTGCAACCATGGGACATCTCTCCTTTCTGTGGGTGGTGGGTCCTACTATTATTCGGGAGGGTCATTACACCGCTCTGGCCACCTGTGACAACACTATCCCAAGGGACCCAGCAGCAACCCGACAGGACACCGATCACAGGGGAAAAGGGTACAACCGGCCTTACACCTTAAAAGCAAGCGTGCCGTCACACCTGTGTACCCACAGGCACTGGCGTTACGTGACAAAACCCAAAGGTCCGGCTGTATCTCGGCCATCCACCACAGTAGTGGCGTCACACTTCCATCTAGCAAGTCACCGGCCGTCCCACCACTACAACACCGTCCAGGGGTCACCGCAGATGCATGGCGGGTTAAAAAAACAAAGAGCAGCAGCCTAGTAGTTCCAGGGGGGGAAGGGCCATTTATTTTGTCCCTCCCCAGCCTAACAATACCAACCTGCCACCATCCACTCCAGGAGAAACATTTTTGACACTCTCAGACTGGTACTTGGCTCCTCCCACACCCTGGGTGTGGTTTGTACTGGGGTAATAATAGGGATGGGGGGTGTTAGTGTTAGCCATTTTACCAGCTAACACTAAGGCTTAGCTTAAAAAATAAGTAAATAAAAAAAAAAAAAAACACACCCCTCAAAAAAGAAAAATCTGCTGGTCATCAACATAATCCACCGAATCCAATGTAATCCTCTAGATACAGATATCTTAACAAAAAATAGAGACATAAAAAAGGCAGGAGCAGAACACCCATCATTTTGACAGGTGTTCTGCTTCTTACAATGTTCAGCATATTTACAGATAGCTGCTTACAGTCTAGCACCTAAGGGGTTAAGTGAGGATGCATTTCATCCCCACTTAACGCTATGGGTGCCATAATAAACAATCTGCCCCCCAGGGGGTTAAGTGAGGATGCATTCTGTCCCCACTTAAAGCCCTGGGGGCCAGATTGATCTCACACTGCACCACAAGGAAGGGGGTTAAATGTCCCCATTCCTTTCTGAAATGGGGGGTGAGGGGTGGAGCGTACTCACCTTAACCCCTAGCCGCACCAGTCAGTTATAGTACGTCCTGGCAGGAGGTTATTTTCCGCACCAGGACATACTATAAGTGACCGCCTCCCGGTACTCACTGTTTGCTAGAGATGAGTGAACCGGTTCGCCCGGTATGGGATCCGGTTCGGATTTTCCCAAAAATCCGAGTCCGATCGGATTCTGATTTTTGGAAATCTGCTCTGATTTTTTTTCCCTTGCTTTCTAAAATGGCAGCCGCCATTCTAGAAAGCAGGAATCAGCAGGGATCTTGTACTAGCCCACCCCCTGTGTGACGTCGGTATTGCTTTAAAAGGAGCGGTCACATGACCATACCAGGCAGTGTGTAGAGGGAGAGAGAGAGAGAGGAAGCAAGCTGCTGTTGTGTACTGCAGACTACTGAGAAGATATTGTGGGGAAGGAAAGGAAAGATTAGGAAAGCAGAGAGGAGAAACATCTAGTGATTGAGAGAGAAATATAGAGAGGGCGAAAGATAGATAGATTAGGCATTGGACAGAAAAGGGTGCACGGAACCAAACGTGCAGTAACAGATATACAAGTCCTATACTTCTGATAGTGTGTATATCACATCTGTCTTATCCTGAGAAACAAAAATACCTGGTTCAGGTGTATAGCATTGTATCTTTAAAAAAGTGCTATATATATATATATATATATATATATATATATATATATATATATATATACCCAATTTCCATACTTGGACCCTTCTGATTGAAAGTGTGTATATCACATCCGTCTTATCCTGAGAGACTAAGATACCTGGTTCAGGTGTATAGCGTTGTATCTTAAAAAAAAGTGCATGTTGACTACTGTTGCTCCTGCCTGCCCTCCATGTTGGCTACTGCTGATCCTGCCTGCCCTCCATGTTGGCTCCTGCTGCTCCTGCCTGGCCTCCTTGTTGACTACTGTTGCTCCTGCCTGGCCTCCATGTTGGCTACTGCTGATCCTGCCTGCCCTCCATGTTGACTACTGTTGCTCCTGCCTGGCCTCCATGTTGGCTACTGCTGATCCTGCCTGCCCTCCATGTTAGCTACTGCTGCTCCTGCCTGGTCTTTCTTTTGGCTACTGCTAATCCTGCCTGGCCTCCATGTTGGCTACTGCTGCTCCTGCCTGGCCTCCATGTTGGCTACTGCTGCTCCTGCCTGGCCTCCATGTTGGCTACTGCTGGTCCTGCCTGGCCTTCATGTTGACTACTGCTGCTCCTGTACTGGCCTCAAATGACTATTGCTGGGCCTCCACTGGCCTCCAATAACTACTGCTGCTCCTTCACTGCATTTGTGACCTTTTTCCTGCATAGACCCTGTGATGGTGAATTTCCTGCATAGACCCTGTAATGGTGAGTTTCCTGCATAGACCCTGTAATGGTGAGTTTCCTGCATAGACCCTGTAATGGTGAATATTGAAGTCTAAAAAAAGAAAATTTGACTTTGAGATATTGAAAAGATAATGATGTTACTGACATGTAGAGCCCTAAATTCAACCAAATACACTACCCCCGTATCATATAAATGCTTTAAACTATGAAATCCGAAGAAATCCGAAATTCGGTTAGACCGAACTTCCTAAAAATTCCGAAAGTCCGGTCAGACCGAATCTTTGAAAAGTTCGCTCATCTCTACTGTTTACACATACAGTGACCGGGAGCCACAGCTAAACTGTTAGCTGATAGCTGACAGTTTAGTGTAACTGGTGCTGGAACACCAGTAGGGGTCCAGCACCAGCGATCACCAGCATCAGCGGATCAGTAACGATCTGCTGATGCCGGTAACTAACAGCACTAAACCCCCGGACCCGGTCTCTGCTAAGTTCCAGTATCCAGGGGGACGTTGGATCAGAGGTTCCTCAACCTCCTCCTGGCCTTGCTCCTTCCTTGGTAGCGATGGATATTTACAGATCCACTGCTGCCAGCATATGCAAAGCCCCCTTTCCCCTCCCCTACCCGGTTCCTGTCTAGTTCCAGGGTCCAGGGGGGAAGGCGTTTTCCTCTCCCTCCTCCTGCCACTGCTTTCCCCCCCCCCCCCGCGCGTTCCGTTCCAGTCCCGATCACTGCTTGACTGCACTGTGATTGGCAGCTCAGTGTCTGATTGTCACAGGGGGAGGGCACAGGCATGGATGCAGGTTCTGATCCCTCACTAGGAGGAGATCAGAGCCTGCATTTATTTGGTGAAAAAAGTAAAAAAAAAGCACAAATCACACACACAATCCTAAATACCCCCTCCCCTGTGATCTCCCATTGATAAGGGAGATCCAAGTTAACTTTCTGCGTTTTAATCAGTGTCTATTAGTACTCGTCAGTCAGCGTTCGTCAGTAAGCGGTAGTCAGCGACCGTTAGTGTCAGTAACCATCAGTCAGTGTTTATTAGTAAGGGTCAGTCAGCGTCCATCAGTAAGCTCCAATCAGCGTCCGTGAGTGTCAGTAAGCGTCAATCAGCGTCCATTATTAAGCGTCAGTCAGTGTCCATTAGTAGGTGTCAGTAAGCGTCAATCAGCGTCCATTATTAAGCGTCAGTCAGCGTTCATTAGTAAGTCTCAGTAAACGTCAGTCAGCATCCGTTAGTCCACCAGCGTCCGTTAGTAAGCATCAGTCAGCATCCATTAGTAGGTCTCAGTAAGCGTCAATCAGTGTCCATTATTAAGCGTCAGTTATCGTCCAATAGTAATTGTCAGTCAGCATCCATTAGTAAGTGTCAGTAAACTTCAGTCAGTGTTCATTAGTAAGTGCCAGTCAGGGTCCACTATTAGGTTCAGTAAGCGCCAATCAGCGTCCATAAGTAAGGGTCAGTCAGCGTCCATCAGTAAGCGTCAGCATTTGTTATTCCACTAGCGTCCGTCAGTAAGCGTCAGCATCCATTAGTAAGTATCAGTAAATGTCAGTCAGCGTCCATTAGTAAGCATCAGTCAGCTCCGTTAGTCAGTATGTGTTAGTAAGCCCCAGTCAGCGTCCAGTAGTAAGTGTCAGCGTCTGTTGGTAAGAATCAGTCATTAGTGTCAGTAAAAGTCCGTGCATTTACTGCTACAACAGGAGTGTACACAGACAGAAGTGCTCCTTTATGTTCACAAATGGGGTATTTTTGTACTCTGGAGAGATTGCTTTACAAATATTGGTGGGCATTGGCTCCTTCAAACTTCTTGAAATTTGAAAAAATTGGGGTTTCACCAACATCTGTGAAGTGAAGTGTGAAAATTTAGATTTTTCATTTTCACAGCCCACTTTTGCAAAAAAACTTTAAAAAACCTGTGGGGTCCAAATGCTCACTATACTCCTTATTACATTCCTTAAGGGGTGTAGTTTTCAAAATGGGGCCACTTGGGGGTTTCCACTGTCTCGGCAATAGGGGGTTTTATGAATGGTTTTATAAATGCAACATGGCCTCCGACATTAATTCTGGATAAATCCACTCTCCAAAAGCCAAAAGGTGCTCCTTCTGTTCTGAGCTCTGTTGTGCACCCGCACAACACTTTACGTCCACAAATGGGGTGGTTCCGTACTCAGGAGAGATTACAAATTATATTACAAATATTGGGGGGCTTTTTCTCTTTCAGGGTACAAACCCACTTGCCGGATCTGCAGCGAGTCTCCCTTGCTGCGTTTTTGCAGCGCGACTCGCTGCAGATCCCAGCCCTATACTTTCATTAGCAGAGAAACTCGCGGCAGGGATGTACATCCCTGCTGCGATTTTGTCTGCAGCCCTCCCCATTAACCCCCTAGCCGCCGGACATTATACATTACCGGGTCCCCGTTCCTGCTTGCTTTGGGGCTCCCGGTGTCTTCACGGCACGCCCGGCCAATCAGTGCGCTGCGGTGGGGCAGCGCACTGATTGGCTGGGCGTAACGTGTCGGGAGCCGCCGAAGCAAGCAGGAGCTGGGACCTGGTAATGTATATCCTGCCCGCCCCCCCTGCAGCCCCGATCGCCCCCAGCCCCCGGCCACATGATCACCCCCCGCAGCCCCGATCGACCCCTGCACCCCTCGGCCGCATGATCGCCCCCCGCACCCCCCGGCCGTACGATTGCCCCCCCGCACCCCCCGGCCGCATGATCGGCCCCCCGCATCCCCCGGCCGGGCGATCGTACGGCCGGGGGCTGCGGGGGGGCGATCGTACGGCCGGGGGGTGCGGGGGCGATCATGCGGCCGGGGGGTGCAGGGGGCGATCGGGGCTGCGGGGGGGCGGGCAGGATATACATTACCAGGTACCCGCTGAAAAATTTGAGGTTTCACCAAAGTTTAAGTGTAAAAATGTAAAAAGTGTCAAAAATCCCACTTTTAAAAAAAAATTTGAAAAACCTGTGGGGTCCAAATGCTCACTATACTCCTTATTACATTCCTTAAGTAGTGTAGTTTGCAAACTAGGTTCATTTGTCAGGGGTTTCCACTGTCTCGGCAATAGGGGGCTTTGTAACTGGAACATGGCCTCCGACATTCATTCTAGCCAAATCCACTCTCCAAAATCCAAAAGGTGCTCCTTCTCTACTGAGCCATATTGTGCGCCTGCACAACACTTAACGTCCACAAATTTGGTATTTTTAAAAACTACAAATTAGGGGGAATACATTTTTTATTGCATTTCGCTTTTTATAGCAGGTTTGGTATGACTGAAATAGAATTGAATTGGAATGTTTGCAATTCTTGCACACTTACTTTACAGCTATCCCTGTGAGATGCCCAAAGGGTAAAAAAAAAATGTATGAATGTCAATTTGAATACTTAAAAGGGTGAAGATTTTAAATGGGGGGAATTGTGGATGTTTCTAGTATCAATGCCTGTAGAATATGCTCCAAAAGTGAACTGGTCCCTAAAAAATTCTGAGTTTAAATTTTCACAAAAAGTTTGAAAATTGCTACTAAACATTTACGGCGTCTAACATCCTAAAAATGTATGAATGTCAATTTGAATACTTAAAAGGGTGAAGATTTTAAAATGGGGTGAATTGTGGATGTTTCTAGTATCAATGCCTGTAGAATATGCTCCAAAAGTGAACTGGTCCCTAAAAAATTCTGAGTTTAAATTTTCACAAAAAGTTTGAAAATTGCTACTAAACATTTACGGCGTCTAACAATCCTAAAAAAAGTTAAAGCATGTTCACCAAATGCTGCCAATAATAAAGGTTAGGACATGTTATAGATATAAATTAATAAATTATTTATGTGGTAGAGCTATCTTCCTTATTGGCAGAGACTTGCAAATTTAGAGAAATGCAATTTCAAAACTTTTTCACAATATTTGGGGTTTTTTTTACAAAAAAATGCAGGCATCGACCCAAACTTTACCGGCTAACATAAAGTTGAATGTAAAGAAAAAATCATATGGATTGGAATCATATGGATTGGTAAAAGTATTTCAAAGTTATTAAAGCATAAAGTGACGCTTGTAATATTTGCAAAATTTGGCATAAACGCCAAACTGGCTGTGTCCCCTAAGGGTTAAATGTAAATGCTGATTGTCTGATTCTGAAAACACTGTCTGGACACAAGGAAGCTAGTTTAACCCTCCTTTCAGCCCCACTTTTCCCCCAACGGAGCACAGTCTGGTCACCCATTGGTCCCCCCAACCCCTCTACAGAGCACAGTCTGGCTCACAGGAGGTTAACTTTAACCCCCTAAGAGCAGACTGTCCACTCTTTGCCTCTATCTCCTCCCCCCTTTCCTTGCAAGCCGGCACTCAGAAAAACAGCAAGGAAGGGGTCACTTTACCCCCCACATTTGTGTTTTTTTCTGCCATTTTTGTGGTGGTGAGAAAACGCCAGTAAAAAAAAACTGTGTGTGAGGGCGCCCTTATGCTGGTCTAAAGCTCTGGTGAGGTTTTTCATTATCAGAAAGCAAATGAGACTTGTTTTATTCTTTATCTATCTGTTTTATTGAGATGCTTGATATTTCACACATTAATAAGGTCTTCATTATTGCTTTCCTTCCAGCAGGACTCACTCACACTTTTCCAACGTATGAAAAGTAACAAAGCAGAACACATGGTGCCTAGCAAGTATTGTTTTGTTCATACTGTGAGAAGAGTATCAATAGACATAGTAAAACCATTATATCATAAAGAATGATGAGAAGCACAGGTGTAGAACCATTAAAAAACCAATAATCTGTTCTTTCAGCTGAAGCCATAGAAAAGCTTGGCAGCAGATTCCAGCACGTGGCTTAACATGAATCCTATTGTTTGAATAGACTGACAGAAACATGGAAATTGCAAAGAAAATGTTAGGCACATTGACTGCTAGACTCACGAGTGAGGAAAAAAAAAAAACATCTCTATAATGACAAAGAGGATCATATTAACAAACATGATTAGGCATCCGCATGACAGGCCATATGATAAATCATTTTTATTCAATTTATAATAAAGTGTTTGGAAGCCCCATAAAGAATAGAAGGGTGGCAGTGAACAAGCATGGTGGACTCACACAATTTACCTGCATTCTAAGAATTGATGGGGATCCCAGCAGTCGGACCTCCAATGATCAGCTAGGATAGGGGATACTTTTGTAAAATGAGAATGCCCCTTTAAACAGAGCAATCCCACATCAAACATTTATGGCACTGTTCAGGCAATATACAGGCCAAAATATTATTTCCATACTAGTGCCAAAATATATCTAATATTTAAATGGTATAAATACCCACATGCTGCCAATGCCCAAATAAATCCACCATAATACTCATGGTAATGTACATTACTATTGGTCTAGAGCAGCGCTTCTCAAACTGTCAGGTGCGCTCACAGTCCGGTGAGGCTTTAGGTCCCTGTGTATAGAGCGACGTGAGATAGATATAGGTACGGCACTACAGACACATCCAACAGGGGACTAAATGCACTATATTGTATAGGCATAAAAATGAGATAGACTTCTCGAGTGGTGCTCTATGTAAGACAGTCCAACAATGCAATATATCATGGAAGAAGTAAAGACATGGCACTCACCCTTGCGAAGTCTTCTTGTTTCTTTATTGAGTGTACAAACAGGTGAAAAAACAGGTATTCAAGAGGACGTCTAAAACGCTCACAACAGCTGTTTCATGCCTATCCGGCACTTCGTCACGGCTGCGTAATGACGTCTTACGTAATCTACGTACTTAAATAGCAAACCACCATTCATTAACATAGATACAGTGCAATAAAATAATTTAAAAACAATTATATGAAAGCGTTTAATTCATTTCTATCATTAAGTCCCGCTGGTCCAGTTGCATCAAAATGTGCTATTAAATAAGCTTCACGTTTTAGAAGGAGTGCGTGTCTATCTCCTCCTTCTTCCAAGAAGCGCATTCGCTCAAGTCCTGCAAACTTTAGACAGTTCTTGTCTCCGTTATGTGCTGTGTGAACATGCTCTATAAACCGTGTGGCGCCCTTGCCCGTGGTAAGAGAGTAGAAATGTTCTTTTATTCTATAGTACAGTTTTCTTTTCGTTTTTCCTATATAGTATCTTTGACATGGGCACATAATTGTATAAACCACATAATCGGTATGACATGTTATAAGCTGTCTTATATCTCATTTTTTACCTCCTAATATGATGGTATTTACTGCTAGATTGTGACTACAAACTCCACTCTGAAAACATTTTTTATTTCCTTTAGGTATTGTTTTCTCTTACCATGTAAGTTGGTGTTTTATATGGCTTTGTTCACATTGTCTCCTATGGTTTTGATTCCTTCTATGGATAATTAAAGGTTTCCGTAAGGCTACATCTCTTCGTATTGGATCACTCTCTAATAGGTACCAGTTCTTATAAATTGTCTGTTAATGAATTCGTTGAGTGGAGTATTTTTGAATGAAAAACAGAACCTTTTCTAATTTTTCCGTTTTTTATTTTTATTATTTTTATTTTTAAGTAATGATTGTCTATCTACTTTCTCAGTTTTTTTCACTGCTCTTATTAGAACTTCCTCCGGATACCCTGTTCTCTAAATCTATCAAGAAATTCCCTCCACTTAAAGGGAACCTGTCACCCCCCCCGTACCGGGGTGACAGGCTCCCGACCCCCCGTTAGAGACCCCTATACTTACCTCATCCCGCCGGGTCCCGCTTCTGGATTCGGTCGGGTCCCGGAGATCTCAGCCACTGCAGCCCAGAGATGAGTCCAACACCCATAGAGAATGACAGGAGAGTCCAGCGCTCCGTCATTCTCTATGAGCGTTGGACTCATCTGTCAGCGCGCGCGCCGGGCTGCAGCGGCTGAGATCTCCGGGACCCGACCGAATCCAGAAGCGGGACCCGGCGGGGATGAGGTAAGTATAGGGGTGTCTAACGGGGGGTCGGGAGCCTGTCACCCGGCACGGGGGGTGACAGGTTCCCTTTAAGTTAGGTAAGTTTTGTGATCACTGTTAACCCTTTTTAATCTCAATAGTTGCCCATAGGGGATAGCTTCTTTTACACTAGCAGGTGTGAACTATTGTAATGGAGCAAGACATTTCGTGACAAAGGCTTTCTGTAACCTTCAGTTTTAATACTGTTACCATGTATCTTATCTGTTACATCTAGAAATTCTAAACAATCTCCTCCATATTGTCCTGTAAAAAACATATTTATTTGGTTCACATTATTAAAGTGATTTATAAATTCTTTAAATTCGATTTCATTTCCTTCCCATATAATACAAACATCGTCCATAAAACGGGCGTAAAATTAAATTTTTTGTAAAAGTCGATTATTAAAGGAAAATATATAGCGTTTTTCAAACATAGCTAAAAATAAATTTGCATATGAGCATGCCACTGGCGTGCCCATCGCTGTGCCAGTTTGTTGATTGAACCAATCATTTTTGAATCTGAAGTTATTATTGGACAATATGAAGAGTAAAGAATCACATATGAAGTCCCTACATTTTTCAGATTTTCGGTGCTCTTGAGAAATTCGTCGATCACCTGTACACCCGCATCATGTGGGATGCGGGTATACAGGCTCTCGACGTCAAGAGACACTAATCTGTATGTTTCTTTCCATTCCACATGTTCAAGGGACTGTAAAAACTCATTTGTATCTTTAAGATACGCTGGTATATGAGGAAGAAGAGGGTGTAGTAACCAGTCAATATACTTTGAAAGGGCCTCAGTCACTGAACCAATCCCTGCCACAATAGGGCGGCCAGGGGGATCGGTTAGTGACTTGTGCACCTTTGGCAAATAGTGCCATTTGGCTTTCTTGGGATTAATTGGCAGTGGCGTCGCTAGGCATGTTCATTCGGGGCCCAAGCCCCGAATGAAATCAGCCTAGCCCCGAAAGTTTTTTTGGCCCGAAAAAATAGCAGCCACGTCCTCATAAGCAATCCCTAGCCTTGTCCGGCGTGCCCGCACTATGTTCAGTGCTTCTGACTAAGCCTGTCTCACCCAGACGCCACTGCAGTGACTGCTGACTCCTCATTGGACAGACCACCGCAGCGGAAGGCCGCACGGTCCCGCCCCGCCTCTGGTTACTATGCAAGTATCCAGGACGTACCGCCGGCGCCAAGAACCCGCTCCAGTGACTGCTGACTCCTCATTGGACAGATAGCCGCAGCGGACGGCCGCACGGTCCCGCCCTGCCTCTGGTTACTATGCAGGACGTACCGCCGGCGCCAAGAACCCGCTTCAGTGACATCACCCGGCACCTTTTCATTGGACGGATTGCCGCAGCGGACGGCCGCATGTTCCCGCCCCGCCTCCTGGATTTACAAGTGCGCCACAGCTTGTGCGATATGCAGCTCCTCACCTCCTGAACCGACTGCCAGCGGCGCGCCAAGTCAAGTGTGTAACCTTGTGGGCAAAAGAGGGGCTTAGTGTGGGTGGAGGAGGGGGGGGCTCAGCCTCATGATGAATAATGTGTGTGGAGGAGGGGGCCAGGGGGGCACAGGATGAATAATGTGGGTGGAGGAGGGGGGCTCAGCCTCATGATGAATAATGTGTGTGGAGGAGGGGGCCAGGGGGGCACAGGATGAATAATGTGGGTGGAGGAGGGGGGCTCAGCCTCATGATGAATAATGTGTGTGGAGGAGGGGGCCAGGGGGGCACAGGATGAATAATGTGGGTGGAGGAGGGGGGCTCAGGATGAATAATGTGTGTGGAGGGGCCAGGGGGGCTCAGCCTCATGATGAATAATGTGTGTGGAGGGGCCAGGGGGGCACAGGATGAATAATGTGGGTGGAGGAGGGGGGCTCAGCCTCATGATGAATAATGTGTGTGGAGGAGGGGGCCAGGGGGGCACAGGATGAATAATGTGGGTGGAGGAGGGGGGCTCAGGATGAATAATGTGGGTGGAGGAGGGGGGCTAAGGATGAATAATGTGTGTGGAGGGGCCAGGGGGGCTCAGCCTCATGATGAATAATGTGTGTGGAGGGGCCAGGGGGGCACAGGATGAATAATTTGTGTGGAGGGGCCAGGGGGGCACAGCCTCATGATGAATAATGTGTGTGGAGGGGCCAGGGGGGCACAGGATGAATAATTTGTGTGGAGGGGCCAGGGGGGCTCAGGATGAATAATGTGTGTGGAGGAGGGGGCCAGGGGGGCACAGGATGAATAATGTGTGTGGAGGAGGGGGCCAGGGGGGCACAGGATGAATAATGTGTGTGGAGGAGGGGGGCTCAGGATGAATAATGTGGGTGGAGGAGGGGGGCACAGGATGAATAATGTGTGTGGAGGGGGGCTAATGGAGGATAATGTGTGTGTGTGTGTGTGTAGGGAGGCTCAGCGTGGATAATGTGTGTGTGTGTGTGTGTAGGGAGGCTCAGGGTGGATAATGTGTGTGTGTGTGTAGGGAGGCTCAGGGTGGATAATGTGTGTGTGGAGGTGGGCTCAGGTGGGGTAGTTTGTGGGGAGAGGAAGTTGCAGGTGGAAGAGTACAGAATTCAGTGTTGAATTTCGAACTGGGGGCTGTGTGGTGGCTTCCTCGCCCCCCTGCTTGAAATTCCTTGCTAAATTATGCAATGTGAACAGACCCTAACCCCCTATGCAGATGACCACTGTATCCGCAACTGCCTCTAACCACCCCCACACACACACACACTACCCCACCTGATTGCCATTCCTACACACACACTCAAGCACCTACTAAGTCCCATTGATTCAGTGAGATTTCTCAATTGCAATCCGCCCAAAGAATTCTTTTGGGGGATCGCAAAAGAATTGAATAAGTTGGACAGGCGAAACGTCAAGCAGGAGTGCCCCTGATAGTGATGGTATACTACTGGTTGCTACTCTGTGACTTACTTTTTTATTTTTTATTTCTTGTAGTTCACCCAAGCAGGGATTTCACCTCACAGCATTCCTTTTTGGTGGGCCGGACCGCTCTGCACGTTGGTGAGTATTGCAGCCAGGCTGTGAGTTGCGGGTAGAGGTCTCGGTAGGGTGGGTGGGGGGTTAAGGTTGTAACTTTTGGTCTACTTGAATTATTAGGGTATCTCAGCAGAGGTAGGGGAGTCCAAGGGCTTCTGCTGAGATCCCCTAATAGTAACAGTAGACCTCTGGTTGCTACGCTGTGACTTACTTTTTTTTTTTGTAGTTTAGCAAAGCAGAGAGCAGCGACTTCACCTCACAGCATTCCTTTTTGGTGGGCCGGACCGCTCTGCACGTTGGTGAGTATTGTAGCCAGGCTGTGAGTTGCGGGTAGAGGTCTCGGTAGGGTGGGTGGGGGGTTAAGGTTGTAACTTTTGGTCTACTTGAATTATTAGGGTATCTCAGCAGAGGTAGGGGAGTCCAAGGGCTTCTGCTGAGATCCCCTAATAGTAACAGTAGACCTCTGGTTGCTACGCTGTGACTTACTTTTTTTTTTTTGTAGTTTAGCAAAGCAGAGAGCAGCGACTTCACCTCACAGCATTCCTTTTTGGTGGCCCGGACCGCTCTGCACGTTGGTGAGTATTGTAGCCAGGCTGTGAGTTGCGGGTAGAGGTCTCGGTAGGGTGGGTGGGGGGTTAAGGTTGTAACTTTTGTTCTACTTGAATTATTAGGGTATCTCAGCAGAGGTAGGGGAGTCCAAGGGCTTCTGCTGAGATCCCCTAATAGTAACAGTAGACCTCTGGTTGCTACGCTGTGACTTACTTTTTTTTTTTGTAGTTTAGCAAAGCAGAGAGCAGCGACTTCACCTCACAGCATTCCTTTTTGGTGGCCCGGACCGCTCTGCACGTTGGTGAGTATTGCAGCCAGGCTGTGAGTTGCGGGTAGAGGTCTCGGTAGGGTGGGTGGGTGGTTAAGGTTGTAGCTTTTAGTCTACTTGAATTATTAGGGTATCTCAGTAGAGGTAGGGGAGTCCAAGGGCTTCTGCTGAGATCCCCTAATAGTAACAGTAGACCTCTGGTTGCTACGCTGTGACTTACTTTTTTTTTTTTGTAGTTTAGCAAAGCAGAGAGCAGCGACTTCACCTCACAGCATTCCTTTTTGGTGGCCCGGACCGCTCTGCACGTTGGTGAGTATTGCAGCCAGCTGTGAGTTGCGGGTAGAGGTCTCGGTAGGGTGGGTGGGTGGTTAAGGTTGTAACTTTTGGTCTACTTGAATTATTAGGGTATCTCAGCAGAGGTAGGGGAGTCCAAGGGCTTCTGCTGAGATCCCCTAATAGTAACAGTAGACCTCTGGTTGCTACGCTGTGACTTACTTTTTTTTTTTTTGTAGTTTAGCAAAGCAGAGAGCAGCGACTTCACCTCACAGCATTCCTTTTTGGTGGCCCGGACCGCTCTGCACGTTGGTGAGTATTGTAGCCAGGCTGTGAGTTGCGGGTAGAGGTCTCGGTAGGGTGGGTGGGGGGTTAAGGTTGTAACTTTTGTTCTACTTGAATTATTAGGGTATCTCAGCAGAGGTAGGGAGTCCAAGGGCTTCTGCTGAGATCCCCTAATAGTAACAGTAGACCTCTGGTTGCTACGCTGTGACTTACTTTTTTTTTTTTGTAGTTTAGCAAAGCAGAGAGCAGCGACTTCACCTCACAGCATTCCTTTTGGTGGCCCGGACCGCTCTGCACGTTGGTGAGTATTGCAGCCAGGCTGTGAGTTGCGGGTAGAGGTCTCGGTAGGGTGGGTGGGTGGTTAAGGTTGTAACTTTTGGTCTACTTGAATTATTAGGGTATCTCAGCAGAGGTAGGGGAGTCCAAGGGCTTCTGCTGAGATCCCCTAATAGTAACAGTAGACCTCTGGTTGCTACGCTGTGACTTACTTTTTTTTTTTTGTAGTTTAGCAAAGCAGAGAGCAGCGACTTCACCTCACAGCATTCCTTTTTGGTGGCCCGGACCGCTCTGCACGTTGGTGAGTATTGCAGCCAGGCTGTGAGTTGCGGGTAGAGGTCTCGGTAGGGTGGGTGGGTGGTTAAGGTTGTAGCTTTTAGTCTACTTGAATTATTAGGGTATCTCAGTAGAGGTAGGGGAGTCCAAGGGCTTCTGCTGAGATCCCCTAATAGTAACAGTAGACCTCTGGTTTGCTACGCTGTGACTTACTTTTTTTTTTTGTAGTTTAGCAAAGCAGAGAGCAGCGACTTCACCTCACAGCATTCCTTTTTGGTGGCCCGGACCGCTCTGCACGTTGGTGAGTATTGCAGCCAGGCTGTGAGTTGCGGGTAGAGGTCTCGGTAGGGTGGGTGGGTGGTTAAGGTTGTAACTTTTGGTCTACTTGAATTATTAGGGTATCTCAGCAGAGGTAGGGGAGTCCAAGGGCTTCTGCTGAGATCCCCTAATAGTAACAGTAGACCTCTGGTTGCTACGCTGTGACTTACTTTTTTTTTTTTGTAGTTTAGCAAAGCAGAGAGCAGCGACTTCACCTCACAGCATTCCTTTTTGGTGGCCCGGACCGCTCTGCACGTTGGTGAGTATTGTAACCAGGCTTTGAGTTGCGGGTATATTGTCAGCAGAAAAAAACCACTTGATCCATTTAGTCTGCCCTTTTAGTAATTGCTTTTTTATTATCTTCGTACAGATATATCTATCCCAGGCTGTGCCAACCAACTAGACCATCAGCAGTGCCCAAACAGCAAAACTGTCTCCAGCAGGCAGACAGCAGCACCTGGTTTATTGTGGTAGGTCCTACTGCCTGTGTTCATATGTTAACGTGTGTGAATTCAAAGTGATTCTGTACCCACAATCTGTCCCCCCCCAAACCACATGTACCTTCAGATAGCTTCTTTTAATCCAAGATCTGTCCTTGGGTCCATTCGGCAGGTGATGCAGTTATTGTCTTGAAAAACAACTTTTAGACTCCGTAGCCCTGTGTCAAACTGGCGTGGCCTAGAGTGTCTGTGCATTAGGCTGGCACACCCTCTCTGTCCCTCCTCATCATTAGGAATGCTCCAGACAGGTATTCTCCTATTGCTCATGTGTGTGAACACTGCACAGGTGCCTTAACGATCCAGCCCATGTTCAGTATTCACACAGGTGAGGAATATGAGACAATCTGCCTGGGGCATTCCTAATGATGAGGAGGTGGGGAGTAGGGACACAGAGGTTGTGCCAGCCTAATGCATACACAATCGAAGCCACGACCGTTTGGCACAGGGCTGCCAGTTTAAAAGTTATTTTTATGAAAATAACTGTACCACCTGCCGAACGGATCCCAGGACAGATCTAGAATTAAAAGCAGCTATATGACGGTACAAGCGGTTTGGGGTGGGCAGATTGTGGGTACAGAGTCACTTAAACATACTGATTAGAAAAACATGTTAGTTTAGAAAAAGAAATATCTGGGGACTGACAAAGACTACTCTATGTATTGTGTAAATTTTTTTTTTCTTGTGGCGATTATCTGGCCTTTAGAAAAAGCCAGGAAAATGCCATTGGGGCACATGCTGTTTCTTTTTTTATTTTTTTTTTCATGTACAGTGGTACCTTGGTTTAAGAGTAACTTGGTTTAAAAACGTTTTAGTTTAAGAGCTCACAGTTTATCAAAATTGTGACTTGGTTTAAGAGTAGAGATGAGCGAACAGGGTTCAGGTTCGAGTCGATACGAACCCGAACGATCGGCATTTGAACACCCCCCCTTCCCCATTGCTGTCATGTTACCACACAGACCTCTCACAGCAGCCCAGCTTCTCTATTCTAGCCTGTTGTACTACCCTACTACATTATGGGGATCTGCAGCTCCATCCTGTATCTAAAAACTGCTTCTGTTTTTCAGGTTTATGCAGTTACTATACATTATACCCTACATGCTGATTGCTATACTGTACAGTAACTTATAATATCACATATTCAGCTGTTTCTAAATGTTTCATCTGTTTTACATGTTATTCAGAATAATAAATCATTGTTTTTGGGGTGTGGAACCAATTGTCTGCATATCAATGATTTTTTATGGGAGAATTTGCTTTGGTTTACGAGTGGATTTGGATTACAAGCACAGCCCCGGAACGAATTATGTTCATAATCCAAGGCACCACTGTATTTCCATTTTTTTCTGGCATTTTTGACTTTGGTGTGTGTGAATAATTTTTTTTTGTTGTTTCAGTATTTTTGTGTGCATCAAGATTAGAGATGAGTGAACCGGGTGCGAGTCGATCCGAACCCAAACGTTCGGCATTTGTTTAGCTGTGGCTGCTGAACTTGGATAAAGCTCTAAGGTTGTCTGGAAAACATGGATACAGCCAATGACTATATCCATGTTTTCCACATAGCCTTAGGGCTTTATCCAACTTCAGCAGCCACCGCTAATCAAATGCCGAAAGTTCGGGTTCAGATCGACTCGAGCATGCTCCAGGTTCACTCATCTCTAATCAAGATGGCTAAACTTCTGTTTCCTCTGCCATCACATTACATAGTTGCTTGGCCAAAAGGGTACAAAAACGCCAGAAAAATAAAATACCCACAGCAATGGCATTTTTGAGATGACTAAAACAATCCCATTGAAGTTTATGGGAGAAAAATGCCAAAGTTTGCAAAAAATAACACACCCTCAGCATGCTGCATTTTGGAAAGACAGGAGAAAAAAATGCTCCCCAAAAAAGATCAAAAACTTCCATTGACTTTTACCTAACATCTGGCCGCTGGCATTTTTATTGGTAGTCTTACCATTTTTTATGAAGTGTGAAGCCAGCCTTAAGATTTATTTTTTTTTTATGTCTATAGGGTACATTTTGTTTTGTGTCTTGCATTATAATTTAAATTTATATTGCTTATATAAGAAGAGGGATTACTATTAAATATAATTGAAATAGGCTAGAATAGATCAGAAATCAGTTCTCCTTTTTTCCATTTTTAACAGTTTATGGAAACCACTTGTAGCAATGGATCTTAGAAAGTTTTTCACTGCTAAAGTCTCAGCCAGAAGAAACCTGCCCCAAGAAACAGGAAGACAGGAGCACAATGTTTCTACCTCCATGGTTGATACAGAGGACAGAGAGGAAGGTTTGGCTGTGATTGATGTAAGGGAAGATGAAGATTCAGGGGAAGTTGTAGCCTCAAGTCCTGATGTAGAGGAACTATGCAGCTCCAAAGTAATGCAAAATATTAATCAAAGTAGCATGCCTTCCGATTTAGGACAAAGGAAAAATGGTCCTGTTCAGCCAAGGCTTGCACAGTATCCATATGAACGTTATGGCATGAGCAAACGAGCTTTCCAGTACCACTGGTTTGAAAAATATAACTGGCTGGAATACTCAGTTCAGGAAAATGCAGCATTCTGTTTTCCATGTCTGCACTTTAGGCATCAGCACAGACGTTGTAACAAGGATGCTTTATACAGTTCTGGTGGCTTAAAGAACTGGAAACGCGCCCTTGATTCCTTTAAAGAGCATGAAAAATCATCATCTCATGTATCCAGTACACAAGCTTGGCTTGCCTTTAAGGATATGCAAAAGCACGGTAGTGTTATGGATAAACTGTACACTGCAACAGAAAGCCAAATAAAGGAGAGAAGGGAATATATGGCAAGACTTATTAGTATATTGCAATTTTTTAGTCTTAACGCAATTCCACTTCGTGGCCATGATGAGAGTGAAAGTAGCATGAATAGAGGGAACTTTGCAGAATGTTTTAATTTGTTAAAAAAGTTTGATCCATTTCTGCAAAAATACATTCCGCCCAACAATGCAACGTACCTATCTCCATCTTCACAAAATGAAATTATAGAATCATGTGCAGAAACAGTAATTGCCAGGATAGTTGGCAAAGTTCAAAAATCTGGCATGTTTTCTATCATGGCAGATGAGGCCAGAGATGGCCGAAGGAAACTACTGGCTCTCTGTGTCCGATGTGTAATACATGAAAGTACCTCCTTAGTTGAAGAACATTTTCTGGGATTTCAAGAGCTCAAAGAGTTTGACGCAAACACAATTACAGATTCAATAGAGAATAGCCTTAGAGAGCATGGATTAGATAAAATTCTTTGTGTTGCCCAAACCTATGATGGAGCAGCGGTTATGAGTGGGGCTAGTGGTGGTGTACAAGCAAAATTCCAGAACAATCATCCAGAAGCTGTATATGTGCATTGCTATGCTCATGAGCTAAATCTTGTCCTGTGTTACACTTGTAAGGCAGTACAGGAAGCAAAAAATTTCTTTGAAACTTTAGAAACATTATATATTTTTTTTACTACATCTCTTGTAAATCACAATAAATTTAGTGATATTCAGAGTGGTTTAGGGTTAAGGGAGAGCCAACTTGTACAGCTTTCAGACACACGTTGGGCTTGTCAGATTCGTTCTGTTAATGCAGTCATTTCCAATTACACTCCAATTATTCAATGTCTTTCTGAAATTAGATCTTCTGTTGCCACTGGTTTACTCATCAGCTTGAAAAAGCTGTCTACAGTTTTTAACCTCTTTATGTTTCAGTCGCTTCTTTCTACAACTGAAGGTTTCCACAAATTACTTCAAAAAGAAGATCTGGATTTGGCAACAGCTATTATTAGTAAAGAGGCAGTATATGATACTTTAAAACAAATGAGAACGCCTGAAAAAGGAATAGAAATATACGACAAGTCAATAGCATTGTTAGAAGCCAATAGTATACCAATTGTTGAAGCTGAGACACCAAGGCGAAAGCAGAAAAGAATGGACAACTTTGTGGTTCAAACACCCTGTGGCACAAGGGAAGAGCTTAGTTCGCAAGATAATCTAACAAAAAAGTTACTTTACCCATGTTTAGACAGAATGTTATCTGAACTGGACAACAGGTTTTCCAGTATCAAGCCAGAACTTCTCAATGCGATTCAAGCATGCAATCCTCAGTCAGAAAATTTTCTTTCAGCTGATTTAAAAGCTTTATCTGAGCATTATAAAATTGAGTTGAAAACAGAAGAAGTTCTTGTGGCCAAGAACTATTTGGCAAAGAAATATGAAGGGGAAAAAAAATTCACTCTGAATAAATTGTATGGTGACTTAGACCCACTAATGTTCCCATCTTTAAAGAAAGTAATTCAAGTTGTCTTGACCATTCCCGTAAGCAGCTGCAGCTGTGAAAGGTCATTTTCGGTACTGCGACGACTCCACACCTGGCTTAGACAGACAATGGGTCAATCTAGATTGAATCATCTTGCTATCCTTGCACTAGAGAAAAAAATACTGCTTTCTGTTCCAGAAGACGCGGTTATTGACCACTTTGCAGATAAACACAAAAGACGTCACTTACTGGTTTATAAAAAATAGTGATTATGGAGCTCCCAGCTGCCATGCAAAAATAACCTGCACTCTGCCAATTCCTCCCTTTCCTATAGGGAACAGGAGACACCGTTTGAGACGGGCTGCTTCCCGCACATGCACTATTCATCCGAGCCACCTGACAGTGAGAATCCTCCCGGAGGTCACTGGGGATGTAAGTATAAGTGGATGTCCGTCTGTGCATATGTGTAAATTAAAGTGATTGTTCTTTTGCAAATTTTATGAATGAGAGCGAGTTGAATAGTGTGTGCTTGTTGAGAGAGTATGGATGATGGGAGTGTGGGTGGTATATGATGAGAGTGTGGGTGGTGTTGGATGATGAGAGTGTGGGTGGTGTTGGATGATGAGAGTGTGCACGGTGTTGGATGATGAGAGTGTGCACGGTGTTGGATGATGAGTGTGTGGGTGGTGTTGGATGATGAGAGTGTGGGTGGTGTTGGATGATGAGAGTGTGGGTGGTGTTGGATGATGAGAGTGTGCACGGTGTTGGATGATGAGAGTGTGGGTGGTGTTGGATGATGAGAGTGTGCACGGTGTTGGATGATGAGAGTGTGCACAGTGTGGATCCACCACGCAGCCTCTCAACATCCACACCACGCAGCCTCTCACCATCCACACCACGCAGCCTCTCACCATCCACACCACGCAGCCTCTCAACATCCACACCACGCAGCCTCTCACCATCCACACCACGCAGCCTCTCACCATCCACACCACGCAGCCTCTCAACATCCACACCACGCAGCCTCTCACCATCCACACCACGCAGCCTCTCACCATCCACACCACGCAGCCTCTCACCATCCACACCACGCAGCCTCTCACCATCCACACCACGCAGCCTCTCACCATCCACACCACGCAGCCTCTCACCATCCACACCACGCAGCCTCTCACCATCCACACCACGCAGCCTCTCACCATCCAAACCACGCAGCCTCTCACCATCCACACCAGGCAGCCTCTCACCATCCACACCACGCAGCCTCTCAACATCCACACCACGCATCCTCTCAACATCCACACCACGCAGCCTCTCAGCATCCACACCACGCAGCCTCTCAACATCCACACCACGCAGCCTCTCACCATCCACACCAGGCACCCTCTCACCATCCACACCAGGCAGCCTCTCACCATCCACACCAGGCAGCCTCTCACCATCCACACCACGCAGCCTCTCACCATCCACACCACGCAGCCTCTCACCATCCACACCACGCAGCCTCTCACCATCCACACCACGCAGCCTCTCACCATCCACACCACGCAGCCTCTCACCATCCAAACCACGCAGCCTCTCACCATCCACACCACGCAGCCTCTCACCATCCACACCACGCAGCCTCTCAACATCCACACCACGCATCCTCTCAACATCCACACCACGCAGCCTCTCAGCATCCACACCACGCAGCCTCTCAACATCCACACCACGCAGCCTCTCACCATCCAAACCACGCAGCCTCTCAACATCCACACCACGCAGCCTCTCACCATCCACACCAGGCACCCTCTCACCATCCACACCAGGCAGCCTCTCACCATCCACACCAGGCAGCCTCTCACCATCCACACCACGCAGCCTCTCACCATCCACACCACGCAGCCTCTCACCATCCACACCACGCAGCCTCTCACCATCCACACCACGCAGCCTCTCACCATCCACACCACGCAGCCTCTCACCATCCACACCACGCAGCCTCTCACCATCCACACCACGCAGCCTCTCACCATCCACACCACGCAGCCTCTCAACATCCACACCACGCATCCTCTCAACATCCACACCACGCAGCCTCTCAGCATCCACACCACGCAGCCTCTCAACATCCACACCACGCAGCCTCTCACCATCCACACCAGGCACCCTCTCACCATCCACACCAGGCAGCCTCTCACCATCCACACCAGGCAGCCTCTCACCATCCACACCACGCAGCCTCTCACCATCCACACCACGCAGCCTCTCACCATCCACACCACGCAGCCTCTCACCATCCACACCAGGCAGCCTCTCACCATCCACACCAGGCACCCTTTCACCATCCACACCAGGCAGCCTCTCACCATCCACACCAGGCAGCCTCTCACCATCCACACCACGCAGCCTCTCACCATCCACACCAGGCACCCTCTCACCATCCACACCAGGCACCCTCTCACCATCCACACCAGGCAGCCTCTCACCATCCACACCAGGCAGCCTCTCAACATCCACACCACGCAGCCTCTCACCATCCACACCAGGCACCCTCTCACCATCCACACCAGGCAGCCTCTCACCATCCACACCACCCACACTCCCACCATCCACACCACCCACACTCCCACCATCCACACCACCCACACTCCCACCATCCACACCACCCACACTCCCACCATCCACACCAGGCACCCTCTCACCATCCACACCACCCACCCTCTCACCATCCACACCACCCACCCTCTCACCATCCACACCACCCACCCTCTCACCATCCACACCACCCACCCTCTCACCATCCACACCACCCACCCTCTCACCATCCACACCACCCACCCTCTCACCATCCACACCACCCACCCTCTCACCATCCACACCACCCACACTCCCACCATCCACACCAGGCACCCTCTCACCATCCACACCACCCACCCTCTCACCATCCACACCACCCACCCTCTCACCATCCACACCACCCACCCTCTCACCATCCATAAACTCTCAACGGGCACACATTATTCAACTCACTCTCATTCATACAATTTGCAAAAGAACAATCACTTTAATTCACACACATGCCCAGACGAACATAGACTTACATCCTCAGTGACCTCCAAGAGTATTCTTGTCGTGCATGCGCGGGAAGCAGCCAGTCTCCAACGGGACATCTCTTTTGCACAGTAAATAGACTAAGGAGGAGATTTATCAAACTGTTGTAAAGTAGAATTGCCTTAGTTGTCCTTAGCAACCAATCAGATTCCACCTTTCATTCTCCAAAGAGTCTGTGAGGAATGAAAAGTGGAATCTGATTGGTTGCTGGGGGCAACTAAGACAATTCTACTTTACACCAACTTGATAAATCTCCCCTTAGTCTGTGTCTGTGCTCTGGTGTCCAGTGGTAATAGCTTTAAAGTGAAATGACCAGCAGGTGAGATACTGATAGCCCTTTAATGCGCACGAAACACAGAGAAGGAATGTCTGTTTCTTACCTTCCTCAGAGACGCTGTTCCCGTGCAGTTAGTACTTGAATCCACGACTCAGAACACCATTAGGAGCACTGTTCCGCCCAGGTGGGGCAGTGATCCTAACTGTGCTCCAGGCCATGGATTTAACTACTAACTGTGTGGAAACGGTGCAGAGGAGAAAGGTTAGACACATAACTTCCTCCTCAGTACCCTGGTGTGCATTAGGGGGCAGGTGATATTCGTCTAATCTGCTGATATTTATATATATATATATATATATTCCTTTTCCCACTCCCTCTCCACCCATTCAGGTTTGAGCAACACAAAGAATTTTATCTAATCCAAGGCTCTTCTATAGCCTCACTTTTGGAGGCCAATAAAGCTGTTATACTTGGCCAATGCTTTTTCTTACAAATGAATGTGAAGAGATACATTTCATGCCATTTGGGATCTCTGAGATACTTTTTGGAAGCATTGATCTAGCTGCTTTCCTGCCCCCTCTTGAACCTGAGGTGATGCAATCAATCTTCCCTTTTCCTTCCCTATTTTCCCATTACTTAGATTAACACCTTGGAGCAACTTGATAAATCTCCCCTTAGTCTGTGTCTGTGCTCTGGTGTCCAGTGGTAATAGCTTTAAAGTGAAATGACCAGCAGGTGAGATACTGATAGCCCTTTAATGCGCACGAAACACAGAGAAGGAATGTCTGTTTCTTACCTTCCTCAGAGATGCTGTTCCCGTGCAGTTAGTACTTGAATCCACGGCTCAGAACACCATTAGGAGCACTGTTCCGCCCAGGTGGGGCAGTGATCCTAACTGTGCTCCAGGCCATGGATTTAACTACTAACTGTGTGGAAACGGTGCAGAGGAGAAAGGTTAGACACATAACTTCCTCCTCAGTACCCTGGTGTGCATTAGGGGGCAGGTGATATTCGTCTAATCTGCTGATATTTATATATATATATATATTCCTTTTCCCACTCCCTCTCCACCCATTCAGGTTTGAGCAACACAAAGAATTTTATCTAATCCAAGGCTCTTCTATAGCCTCACCTTTGGAGGCCAATAAAGCTGTTATACTTGGCCAATGCTTTTTCTTACAAATGAATGTGAAGAGATACATTTCATGCCATTTGGGATCTCTGAGATACTTTTTGGAAGCATTGATCTAGCTGCTTTCCTGCCCCCTCTTGAACCTGAGGTGATGCAATCAATCTTCCCTTTTCCTTCCCTATTTTCCCATTACTTAGATTAACACCTTGGAGCATGTTTTGTGTTCACCAGATATGTTATGTTTTACTTTAAGATAATGAGATACTCTGCGAATCATATAGGATTATGTTTGATCCTTCTTTTTTGGTTAATATATTTGCTGATACTGACAATTCTATGGGAAGTTATGCTGTTTTGTTTGGTACTGCTCATTTTGCATTAAAAAACTGAAAGTATATCTGTTATCTTATGAACTGAGGAACCTTATAAGTAAACAGATATACTTTCAGTTTTAAGTGCAAAACAGCATAACTTCCCATACAATTGTCAGTATCTGCAAGTATAGTAACCCAAATAGAAGCTTCTAACATAATCCTATATGATTCGCAGAGCATCTCATTATCATAAAAAATTCTGTAGACATTTTCAAGGTATACATATCTTATGAACTGAGGGACCTCATAAGTAATGTATACCTTGAAAACGTCTACAAATTTTTTTATGATAATGAGATGCTCTGCGAATCATATAGGATTATGTTTGATCCTTCTATTTGGGTTACTATATTTGCTGATACTGACAATTCTATGGGAAGTTATGCTGTTTTTTGTTTGGTACTGCTCATTTTGCACTTAAAACTGAAAATATATCTGTTACTTATAAGGTGCCTCAGTTCATAAGATATGTATGTACCTTGAAAATGTACAATTTTTTTTTATGTTTACCTATTTATTGAGCATTAGGTAGGTTGTTAAACTGTTATATTTAAGCCTTTCAGATTTGTAATATCCTTTAAGTGGTATTAAAATGTGTTATTTAAACATACTGTTGTGTGTTGAACATCTTATTGCGCAAGATGCAACTCAGAGGGCCCGTGCCCCGGATGTTTTAGGACCCTAGCAACGCCCCTGTTAATTGGTAACAGTTTTTCAGCGTTTTTTTCTGATAATAGCCCTGTGTCTACTGCGGATCGAAATAAGAATCTGAGACCTTCCATGGTTTTTGTAGTCGGATCATTTTTTAATTTTTTATATACATTAACATTGTTTAATTGACGGTAAGCTTCATTTTCATATTGGGCTTTGGATAGGACGACTGTACTGCCTCCTTTATCAGCCCTTTTTACTATAAGATCCGGCCTACTTTTCAACCATGCAAGGGCTCTAGCCTCTTTTTCTGAGAGATTTCGTTGGACTTTAGGATAAACCAGGCATTTAAGTTCTTTCATTACTGTTTTAGAAAACAGATCTATTGACCCGCCTGGTTCTATTGGTGGACAGAAGGTGGAACGATTTTCACCACTGAAATACTCCTGTTCACACTCTGAGTGCGTGACTGCGGTAATTACCGCAGACTCGTACTCCAGTTCGCTTAGCATTTTTATGCAATCAGCTTCTTTTTGTGTAATGTTATCAACCGGAGTAAAGCCTAAAGGGCCAAATTTGGTAGGAATTTCCCCTTCATGTACACCTTGAGAGTGACCTTTTGAATTTTTTTGGAGAGTAGAAAAAACTTATGCAAGTTTACTTTGCGCATAGATTTATAAAGATCAATTTCAAATGATGCTAGGTCAAAATTTTTTGAAATACCATAGTTTAACCCCTTAGATAACAGTGTAAGGCAATCATCACTTAGAGGTAACCCCGATAAATTTAGGACGTTAGAGATATTTACTGACGTCTCCACGTCACGAATTTGCGTTTCTTTATTTTCTTCCCTTCTATCTCTTTTCCTTCTTCGTCCTCTACGGGTCGATTTTCTAAAGGGATGTCTCTACTTGTACTTGTACTGGGTTGCACATTTTTTATATGGGATTTTTATTTTGTTTTTTCTTCTTGTCTATATCTGTGTCTGCAGAGCTGGAGTCTGACTCACTAGTTCCCATGTCTGAATATGGAGACCTTTTATTCTTCTTTGGGAAGCGTCTTTTATTTATTTTGTTAGACCATGAAAAAATTCTTTGAGTTTTATAATCATTTTTATCACGTAAATATTTTTCTCGCTTTTTCTCTTTGGTTTCTCTTTGCAGAGGCAAAAGTCTTTTCTCTAGTTTTTTCAAGAAACCATTAAAATTGTCTTCCGACAGTCTATTTTGTAATTCAAGTTTCATCTTTTGCAATTCAACAGAAACTTTCTCATGTTCTATTTTATTTCTTTCTAGCACAATATGTAGCAAGCGGGTTGAGTGATCAAGAAACGCCTGATACGGCTTGTGAAGTCTTTATCATCTTGGAACACTGCAGGTGCTTTGTAATTACGAAGTCCTCGTGGGACTCTGTTGTTATCCACATACGATTGCAGTGATTGAATTGTCCAAAAAAGACGCATTTCTCGTTCAGCCAGGGAAAAAGTTTTTTGTTCTAGCGTTTTCACACTCATAATATAAATATCGTCTTTCACATTGCAAGACGCAAAAAAAGCGCTGGCGTCCTCTCTACCTGTTTGCATTATGCCTTCAAAGTTCATAGTTGCTTAATGGCTCAGACGAGTCCATAATACCATTAGCGCAAATAGCGCTACAGATGTGTGAATGTGGCCTTAAGGTTCTATAATATTTGTATCTCAGATTATTCTTAGGGTCCTTCCACCCTATATGGGTCTGTGCAAGGACGCAAGCGAGTGCGAGATCGGTGCTCGTTTGCAGTGCCTTGAGAAGGCACATTTTATCAAGCGGCCTTGAATCAAATGTCTGGGCTGTACGAACTATCACTGTATCCTTTGTATCCAGCCATTTAAATCTATTGCAATTGGACATACATCTTCTGTTTACACAGGGAGATATGTGCCCGAAGATGCAATAAGCAAAGGATCTGGCATTTTCCTGCTCCTTGGCTGATCAGTGTCAATTTTACATGGGTCGATTATCAGCCAAAGGTTCTGTATACAGAACATGGGAATGCAACCCAGACTAGCACTAGAGATGGGTTTTAACTATTAAATGACCGCTGCAGTCCACATGATTGCATACAAGTCAGTGTGCTACTTTGGGCTGCAATGTTAAAATCAATCAAAGGCCTTATTCTCATGCTGTATAATGTATGGAGGTTATGAAGTATGAAGCTGCGCAGTGGACTCTCAACCCTCCCGGTGTCATGTGATGCCGAGAGAGCGGTCATTTAGGACTGTAAGAATAAGGCCAAGCACTACAAAATGCAGTGTAGTCCTAGTGTTTTTTCCCACCACGGGTGTTGCTGTTGGTTACACCCTTCGAAAAAGTCTGTACTTATTGTATACCTGTGGTGATAAAGAGAGTGATAAAGTTTCGCCACTAGATGTCGCGGTTATAGATGTGTGTATTCAAACGCTGCACGGCTGAAGTATGTTAAGGGTTATTGTGTCACCAGATCTGTGAACCTATGGGAATCTGTTCTTTTCCTCTCCTATCATCTATCTCTTTACTTCTTCTGTTGCACTCACACACAGCGCACCTTGGATACGCTGAGGAAGGAAGTCACATGGGTGTGGAAGGTGCATAGCTCTTTCGTGTTGGACATTGTAGAGGAAGGACAAAAGATAGACAGCTCTCTACAGTGGTCTTCTCTGGGCCTTGGCCCTCTGCTAGGTCCCCTACTCAAGTCAGTCTTAGTCAGAGCCCCAAATGGGTAAGACACAAGGCAAGACACAGCTAACAGTTTTCTTCTCAATAACGCTACACTCTGCAGTGTTAAACCTCTTTCAAGAGAGGACAAGTCAAAGACAACCTCAACCCATGCCATGGACTAGGAGAGTCACAGAGCAGGACAGTATCCACAGACAGCAGTAAGCTAGGAACTCATCCGGAAAGAGCAAAGTTGCTAAGGCCTATGAACTCTATCTCGCAGCACGGTTGTCAGCAGGGAACCCTCAGCATTCTGCTCATCCCAAGTAAGAAGGTCTGGGGCCTTGTGTCACCCTTTAAGACGGTTCAGCCAAATCTAGTGGGCATTAGGTGGTGTAAAGACCAAAAGGTCAATACACAGGCACAAGTATTTTTCTTCTAAGTATTCTTCTACCTCATCCTCCAACATTGCGGTAGAGCACAGAACTACTTGGGTTGAGACTCTCATTGGCTGGAGCGCATCACATGGCTTCCAGCTTGCTCATCCCTGATTGGCTGAGCTTGCTGGAAGCCATGTGATGCACTCAAGCCAATAAAAAGGCTGCCGGTGTGTATGCGCACCAGCAGCTTTTTCTCTGCCATTCACTGCACCCGGATCCGGAAGCGAGTACGGCCGAAGATGGCGGGGACGCAGTTGGCAGGAAATTCAAACGGCCAGTGGGATGGTAAGTATATTTTATGTGCGTGTCTGTGTTTGTTTTTTTGTGTGGCCGACACACTACCCCTTTAAGTGTCTTATCAAGTGCTTTATCAAGGGAACTATCAAGTGTAACCTATCTTGTCAAAGCAAAGCTGTATAACTTGCTGCACACAAGTACCTTTCAAGTAAAAACAAGCTTATTTGAGTTGAAGAGACTTTGTGATTATTTGCCCCATACCGACACAGTGTTCAACACATCCTTGGGACACTTCCCCTTTCTGTGGGTGGCAATTCAGATCGTCTGGGAGGGTCATTACACTGCTCTGGCCATCCGTGGCTACACTATCCCAGGGGCGCCTGCGCGAATGGCAAAGACAGGAAGCATGCCGCCCGTGATCTCACCAGCACTTGCGCAAACTGTCTGGACAGTGTCCACGGCCCTTGTCAGCAGCATCACGCAAGGGGAATATGGAGCGAACACAAATGGAATAGTCATGGGGAAGAGGGAGGAAGACATGGGGGAAAAGAGAGGAGTGGTGAGGCGTACGAGAGTGCGGCACAAACACTTCACCACAATCCCTGCTTGACACTGAGTTACAGTACAAGCAATGAAATTGTGCATCCCCTCCACTGATGCCTAAGGCAAAGTTAACCTGCTAACTAGTGACCTGCGCTACAAAAACATGGCCACTTTTGCACCACTTTTGTCTTCAGTTCAGGTGCGGTTTGCAATTAAGCTCCATTTACTTCAATGAAACTGAGTTTCAAAACCCCACCCAAACTGGAGACAAGAGTGATGCAAAGTGGCCATGTTTTTGTAGCGCTGGATAACCCCTTTAATGCACACTGTCAGCTCATGGAGTAGGCTCTGGTTGCCGGCAGATTCCCTTTAACTGTATGGAACTAGAGCCTCCTCAAAGATGTAAATCACAGAAAAATATGTGAGTATTTATTGATATTAAACACAATGTCATTCATACCTTTTGCTCTCTGTATATTAGCAGCTTTATAAAAGATCATTAAATCTGAATAAGGATGTTAGTTTTTCCAAGGGTTTGGGCTATTTCTCCAGACTATTTCTATTGCTATGTGAAACATCAATATGTGTAGGACGGCAGATGGCAATGTAGAAATGTGTACACAGAGATTAGTCACTGTGGCTATTTATCACCATGAGTCTGGCTTATAAGCATTTATTCTGCCAGTTTTCGAATGGTGTCATATCTCTAAAACATGAAATAAATGGAAACTTGCCATTGTTTTTCTGTGGTTATTAGAATTGTTATTGTAAAATTATACAAATCCAAATGGTCTTCATGAATGCAGCTCCTTCGTCATAGGGAGAGTAAAACATAGTATCACACATGGATCTTCCAAAGTATATCAGCATTCTATATATTTAGCATCAGTCCTATATTCTCAAACTACAATAAATGCCACATATTAATAAAACACCATGGTATTGCCATAAAAAGATAAATCTACGTGTGTAGTGCCCAGGAGTAAGAGTACCCTTGATCATGGACATCTGAATGGCATAGGAAAGGGGAAAATCAAACAGCGCCCACTGCTAACTTGCCCTGCTACAATTAGAATGTAGGTCACAATAGGCCATAGGTCAAAAAAAGCGCCACCCAGTTTTTAAAAATATTTTTATAAGTAGCACAGAGTGCCAAAACTTTCCCCGCTACAATTAGAATTCAACTGCAAATAGGTCTGTAAAACCTATTTTGGAGAATTATCATCTGCCTGCCTGTCTCTCAAAGTAGATGATGTGCTGGTAGGCAGCCTATGCACTGTATGGACAGAGCTATATACTGTGCTGTGTAGTAGCCCTGAAAAGGGCTTTTAGGGTCTTGCCTGCCTACAATCATGTCTTTACTCCAAGATCTCTCTCTCTCTCTCTCAACTTGTCCTGCAACAATTAGAAGGTAGAAGAAAATAGATAAACTGAAGCCTATTCTTCACAGTGAGCAGCTGCCTGCCTGTCTGTGGGAATAAGCAGATGATGTGCTCCTAGCCGGCCTATTTACTTTATATCTGGAGCTCTTTGCTGTGCTGTGTAGTGTATTAGCCCTATCCGGAGCTCTTTGCTGTGCTGTGTAGTGTATTAGCACTAAGAAGGGCTTTTTGGGTCTTGCCTGCCTAAAATCACCTAAATCCTCTGTCCCTACTCCAGGATATTTCCCTTACTAGGCTCAAGATGGCATCTGGCAGCAGGAGCTGAGTTCTTATAGTTTGAGGTCACATGAGTAAGCCATCCAATCAATGTAAATGCTCCTAGGGCATGTCAAACCCTCCCTGCATGGTTATTGGCTAGGAAAAAGCGCCAACATTGATGGGAGGAAAAACGAATTTTACTGCGTTTTGCTCGCATATTCGATCAAAAACAAGTACATTGAATAGCGTAATATTCAATTGAATAGCTACGCGATTGAGTGCTACTCGCTCATCTCTAAAGGCCATCACCATCTCACTTTATTTTATTTTCAAGGGTTAACTTGCACTGTGTTATTCTGTTGTGCACACTTTTTTGTAGTATTGAACTTTGTATGTATTATAATATGTTTTTGTTATGTTCGCTGTAATTGCACTGTACCTGCACCATACCCTCTAATGGGGTTAATAACACAGGAAGCTTAGAATCTGGTAGTTTTCCACTGTTGCTGTAAGATAGGGTGCAAGACTGAGTTTTAGAGGGAAACTTTGAAGGGAAAAAAAACAGACATGTTGACCTTTTCACCGTCTGGAATGTTGTTTGTGTATAGAAAGACACTGCTGTGTCATCCCCATAGACTTGTATAGAAATTCAGTACAAGTTTATGGCAGATTAAAGTTGAATCATTGTATCTGTTAAGGTTGTGCTTCTCCGCTCCTACTCGCCCACTAGAAGGATCTAGTCTTCTAACAAACAGCATAAAAGGAAGAGTCAGTCAGTAGCCTGTTGTTCTGCAGATAGAGACTAGAGAGGTAAAGAGACTCTGCTGGACCGCACAGAAGACAAAGAAGAAGATGCTGACTCTACAGACCCTGGGTCACCAAACCTTTGATCAGAGCACAAGCCTGCAGAGACCTAGAAGAAGACTGCTAGCTTAGGCCTTTCCCTTCCACTAAAAAACTTCTTCTGCTACAGGTTGGAGACTGGAGAAGTCAGCTCTTTGCCTGTATTGTTTTGCACCCAAAATTTCTTTAAGAACGCTGTTTACTGCGAATCCTTCACCACGCCTTAGCATCCCCTCCAGAGTGCAGCAACACGTGGTAAAACCTCAACAGTGTCTGCATAGCTCCCAACCGTCCCGGATTCTGTGGGACAGTCCCGTTTTCGGCACCCAGTGTCCCGCATTATGTGTGGCCCGACCAAAAAAACAATAAACCAGTAACTCACCTGTCCGCTGGTCCCAGCAGCTCCTCTCCCGGCAGAACGCATACTCCCGTCATCCTCTGGGGCGGGCAGCGGGGTACAGAGACACTGACTGTGCCGGAAGTGACCTGCAGCCTCTGTCATGAATTACCTCCGGCACAGTCAGTGTCTGTATACCCCGCTGCCCGCCCCGGAGGATGATGGGGGTGCGCGCTCTGCTGGGATAGGAGCTGCTGGGACCGGCGGACAGGTGAGTTACTGGTTTATTGTTTTTTTGGTCGGGCCACACATAATGCGGGGATTGGCTACTATGTTGGGCGCTATATAGGGGTTTGGCTACTATGTGGGGTGCTATATGAGGGATTGGCTACTATGTGGGGCACTATGTGGGGGATTGGATACTATGTGGGGCGCTATATGGGGGATTGGCTACTATGTGGGGCACTATATGGGGGGATTGGCTACTATATGGCGGGATTGGATACTATGTGGGGCACTATATGGGGGGATTGGCTACTATGTGGGGCACTATTTGGGGGGATTGGCTACTATGTGGGGCACTATATGGGGGATTGGCTACTATGTGGGGCATATATGGGGGCATTGGCTACTTTGTGTACACTATATGGGGCATTGGCTACTATGTGGGGCGCTATATGGGGGATTGGCTACTATGTGGGACATATATGGGGGCATTGGCTACTATGTGGGGCACTATATGGGGCATTGGCTACTATGTGGGGCATATATGGGGGCATTGGCTACTATGTGGGGCACTATATGGGGATTGGCTACTATGTGGGGCACTATATGGGGGGATTGGCTACTATGTGGGGCACTATATGGGGATTGGCTACTATGTGGGGCACTATATGGGGATTGGATAAAATGTGGGGCACTATATGGGGGGGATTGGCTACTATGTGGGGCACTCTATGGGGATTGGCTACTATGTGGGGCACTATATGGGGGCATTGGCTACTATGTGGGGCACTATATGAGGCATTGGATACTATGTAGGGCACTATACGGGGGGATTGGCTATTATGTGGGGCACTATATGTGGGGATTGGATACTATGTGGGGCACTATATGGGAGATTGGATACTATGTGTGGCACTATATAGGGGGATTGGATACTATGTGGGCACTATTGGGGGGATTGGATAGTATGTGGGGCACTATAATGGGGGATTGGATACTATATCGGGCATTTTTGGGGGGATTGGATACTATATTGGGCACTATTCAGTCAGCAGCATGTGGTGACTGTAGGGGAGTGGCTATGGAGGTTCGCTATGGGGGCGTGGCTATGGAGGTTCGCTATGGGGGCGTGGCTATGGAGGGCCACTATGGGGGCATGGCTATGGAGGGTCGCTATGGGGGCGTGGCTATGGGGACCGCGGCGCACATGTCCCTATTTGCTCTTTGCAAAAGTTGGGAGGTATGTGTCTGGGGGCCTAGCATTGGAACCACTTCAATCTCGGATGCTGCATATGCATCTGATTTTCATGAAAATTTCACACATGACTAGGGCAACAGCCCAGACTGGACAGAAGCAAGTTTAGTCACAAATACATAGGTGAGCTAGGGTATATACCCTCCTGTGCGCATAAGGTGCTGGCAGAATATTCCCCCAGTAATATTGCTTTTAGGGATGGTCCGAACACGCCGAGGTTCGGGTTCGGATGAACCCGAACACTCGGCATCGGACTCCCGCTGTCTGCCCGCTCCGTGCAGCGGGCGGATCCAGCGGGAAGACCGCCTGGAAAAATGGGATACAGCCTATGGCTATGGCTGTATCCCATTTTTCCAGGCGGTCCTCCCGCTGGATCCGCCCGCTGCACAGAGCGGGCAGACAGCGGGAATCATTACCGAGGGTTCGGGTTCGTACGAACCCGATCTGAACTCGGTTCGGACCATCCCTAATTGCTTTAAAGGGGTTATCCAGCTCCCAAACTTTTAAAAAAAGTTGCTGCAATACAAGAAAACATAACAAACATTATATGCTCACCTGTCCACACTCCTCTAGTGTCCTGATGCAGTCTCCGGTGTCCCCCGCTGCCTGTAGCTGCTGTTTCTTCTGAGACGTTTTGGGAGTCTGCTCAGCCAATTACTGACTGAGATGGGACAGCACCGCTGCCAGTGATTGACTGAGCAGGCTGTCACTCCCAAGACGAACTCTGCTCGTAAGTAACGGCAGCTACAGATATCGGGACACCAGGGGATAGCGGAAAGGTAAGCAAAATATGTTTGTTATGTTTTCTTATAGGGCAGCAACAAGTTGAAAATGTGTGAGTGCTGGAAAACCCCTTTAAGGTGTCACCATTGTTATAATTTTCAAAATCTAAATCAACAGATGTGAAATAAGTTTGCAATTTACATTCATTATTTTTTTAATTATCATGTTTTAAAACAAAGCTATACTTTTTTACAAGAATTTATTTAACATTTTCTTATACAATTAACAAAGTCAACAAGACCGATCACATTACAATAGCACTGTACAGGGGGAAAGCGAGTCCTTCTTCTGGCTTTCCCGAAAGGTAAGGAATAGATGTATAGACTGGAATCAGTCTGCACACAGAAAAGGCCGCCATTTGATTGATGGACACATTGATTGATGGGACTCTCTGTACTGGCCAGGTTTTTCTGCGTTTAGTCTCTTTTTTTAACCAGAACAAGACTTAAAGGTGCCTAAAGGAGACTGGACCTGGATACAAATAAGTATAGCTTTGTTTTACAGCATGATAACAATAATAATTAATGTAGATTTCAAACATGGAAAAAGGGTCTTAAGTCCTGTGTAAAATAAAGAAAACTTTTGCAGCTTTATTTTCATTCATTAGTAACATGCACACACAGCGATACCACCCCCAACTAACGCCAACGTGTTTCAGATGCGTTAAGCACCTTTACTAATGGCTACTACACCCCATGTTTGACCACAATAAATAACCAAGATATGTAAGAAGCATGACACCTACCACCCACACAGGTGGGCGTGATGATGTGAAGCACAGCACTCCTAGCTCAGCACACCTACATACTAATAAATTAGCCTTTACATGATCTTATCAACATGGATTGGAGTGTGAATCCGAGCGGGAGAAGTGGACTGAGAGGTAAGCTAATATAGATTGAAAACTTGCTTTATATCACATACCCTGCTTATAAGATTTTGACAGTAACACTTTAATAAAGGATTTTATACGTCACTATTGAATAACAATACATTGATTAGTACCTTTTTTAATTACAGTGCTATATAAAGTGACCCTTGCCAGTTGTAAACATTACAGAATATACCCATAGTACTCTTTGTCAGGGTATCCATCACAACAGGGTTTTGCCACGCAGGGCCGCCGATAGGGCAGTACAAGTGGCACTGCCGTATGGGGCCCAGACCCTAAGAGACACGGGGGGGGGGGGGGGGGGGGGGCGGCGGGCCCGCCGGCCGCCGCCCCCCGACCGCTACGCTAGGGGGGCCCGCACGGCCCCCCTTGCCACCTGCTTTTGAGCATCCCGAGAAGCTGCGGCCGCGCAGCTTCTCGGGATCCACTGATCGCTTTGATGTTCCGCCTGCACAGTGAGCGGGTGGAACATTAAAGCGATCAGAATACAGGAGAAGGACCTGTCAGCGTCCTCCTCCTGTATTCCCTCCCATAGGCTGCCGGCACTTCATACCAGCAGCCTATGGGAGGCCGGGCCGTGATCATGTGCCTCTCCGGCAGGCGTGATGATGTGACGTCATCACGTCTGCCGGAAGTCCCGTCCCTGCGGCTCGCAAGATGGAGCCAGAAGAGGAGGAGGAAGAGCTGCTGCCTGCACAGCACGGATTAGGTGAGTAGGATGTTTGTTTTTTTAGGGGCACCTCTGGGGGCGTTATTAGTATATGGGGGCACCTCTGGGGGCGTTATTAGTGTATGGGGGCACCTCTGGGGGCATTATTAGTGTATGGGGGCACCTCTGGGGGCATTATTAGTTCATTGGGGCACCTCTGGGGGCATTATTAGTGTATGGGGGCACCTCTGGGGGCATTATTAGTATATGGGGGCACCTCTGGGGGCATTATTAGTGTATGGGGGCACCTCTGGGGGCATTATTAGTTCATGGGGGCACCTCTGGGGGCATTATTAGTGTATGGGGGGCACCTCTGGGGGCATTATTAGTATATGGGGGCACCTCTGGGGGCATTATTAGTATATGGGGGCACCTCTGGGAGCATTATTAGTATATGGGGGCACCTCTGGGGGCATTATTAGTGTATGGGGGCACCTCTGGGGGCATTATTAGTGTATGGGGGCACCTCTGGGGGCATTAGTAGTGTATGGGGCACCTCTGGGGGCATTATTAGTGTATGGGGGCACCTCTGGGGGCATTATTAGTGTATGGGGGCACCTCTGGGGGCATTATTAGTATATGGGGGCACCTCTGGGGGCATGATTAGTATATGGGGGGCACCTCTGGGAGCATTATTAGCTCATGGGGGCACCTCTGGGGGCATTATTAGGTCATGGGGGCACCTCTGGGGGCATTATTAGTATATGGGGGCACCTCTGGGGGCATTATTAGTATATGGGGGGCACCTCTGGGGGCATTATTAGTGTATGGGGGCACCTCTGGGGGCATTATTAGTATATGGGGGCACCTCTGGGGGCATTATTAGTTCATGGGGGCACCTCCGGGGGCATTATTAGTATATGGGAGCACCTCTGGGGGCATTATTAGTTTATGGGGGCACCTCTGGGGGCATTATTAGTGTATGGGGGCACCTCTGGGGGCATTATTAGTATATGGGGGCACCTCTGGGGGCATTATTAGTATATGGGGGGCACCTCTGGGGGCATTATTAGCTCATGGGGGCACCTCTGGGGGCATTATTAGTATATGGGGGCACCTCTGGGGGCATTATTAGTAGATGGGGGCACCTCTGGGGGCATTATTAACTCATGGGGGCATCTCTGGGGGCATTATTAGTGCATGGGGGTACCTCTGGGGGCATTATTAGTTCATGGGGGCCACCTCTAGGGGCATTATTAGCTCATGGGGGCACAGTTGGGAATCCTACATACAGGGGGCATCCCACACAGCGCAGTTACTATGGGAGCCTACAGGGGGGAGAAAGGAAAGGAAGTTGCTAGAAATGTGCGGAGCCTAAATTGTTTGTCTCGCAGGTTCTAAGGGGATGAAACGTATCTGGAAGGACTCATCATGGAGGACTGGGCCGGATGGAGAGGAAAAGGGAAAGTGACGCCTCAGATCAAAGAAGACGTCACCTGTGAGTCCCTGTATGACACTTTTCTTATTTTGTAGAACATCATTTAGTAGGGGCGCCCCGAGGTGACAGCTACTACATTATCTGTACTCAGAGATATCACTGTGTTATCTGTTGTGTTACATAGGACTGCAGGTGACTACTACATTATCTGTACTCAGAGATATCGCTGTGTTATCTGTGCTGTTACATAGGACTGCAGGTGACAGCTACTACATTATCTGTACTCAGAGATATCACTGTGTTATCTGTGGTGTTACATTGGACTGCAGGTGACATCTACATTATCTGTACTCAGAGATATCACTGTGTTATCTGTGGTGTTACATTGGACTGCAGGTGACATCTACATTATCTGTACTCAGAGGGATATCACTGTGTTATCTGTGCTGTTACTTAGGACTGCAGGTGACATCTACTACATGATCTATACTCTGAGATATCACTGTGTTATCTGTGCTGTTACATAGGACTGCAGGTGAAATCTACTACATTATCTGTACTTAGAGATACCACTGTGTTATGTGGTGTTACATAGGACTGCAGGTGATATCAGGTGATTTCTCCAGGTTGCAGAAGTTCAAACTTCATCGTGCCCTGGCGTGCTGGTGTCTGTATGTCTGTATACATGTGTGCTGGTGTCTGTATGTCTGTATACATGTGTGCTGGTGTCTGTATACATGTGTGCTGGTGTCTGTGTGTGAGATCAATTCTAGAGAACTGGCTCATATACCCCATTTTCCCCAGTGGCTTAAAATGTAACCTCTGTTATACAGTTATAAAATTATAGAACCTAAAGGTGAACAAGGTGCAATTCAAATAGACACTTACTTGTATAGCTGTCTCTTGTGCTCTGTATGCAGTGCATTATATTCACCCTTGCAACGTACAATTTATAGCGTGTCTACAAGCCCAGCGGGGCTCATTATGATGGAGACTAAAACTTATACACGAGTGGGGTAGGGGTTCCCCTGTATTCAGAATGCTGTTGAGTGCTAGGCAATGCCCCGTCTGGGATTATTGAATTTCGAGGGTCTGGGGGGCTGTTTGATTTGTATATGTTAACCAATATCCCCCCCCCCCCCCCCGTATGCTCACTAACATAACTGTATAACAGAGGTTACATTTTAAGCCACTGGGGAAAATGGGGTATATAAGCCAGTACTCTAGAATTGATCTGAACCAAATTATACCTCCCAGCAAGGCGTGGGTCGAACACACAATTTTTTTTTTTTTTATTAATGTGGGGGGGCCCAGACACTTTGGTTGTATGGGGCCCCGAAATTCCTGATGGCGGCCCTGCTGCCACGTGTGCCGTTCGGAAGGAGAAGTGAATGGTGCAAGAGTGCAGACAGGTAAAGGCCCTATTAGACTGGCTGATGTTTAGGAGAAAGCGAGTGCCGACCTGTCAGATCAGCGCTCGCTTGCTCCTTGTTCCCCACTTACTGCCAGCGATATTACAGCGGCATGGGTAAGAGTGGGAGGCCGCAGGGAGCTGCAGTAACCAATAGGCGTTTGGCCAATAATCCTAGTAATAGCACATGACTACTGGGGAAGAAATGGGAGCATAGTTTGGGCCACATTTCGGCTAAAAAAATAAACCCCCCAAAAGTTGCTTCCTTCTCTGTGGTGCTGCCCCCCCCCCCCCCAAATGGTGCTGCCCAAGGCAGGTCACGGGTGCCTAGTGGTAAATACGGCCCTGCCGGGAAGCCAATGGGTGATAGCGGGGTCTGCTTCCACCGCTCCTATTGCACAGAGCGATGGCTTGAGATTTGTCCTCTTTGTATAATAATAATAATAATAATAATAATAATAATGTAATAATAATAACAACAACAACAATAATAATAATAATAATAATAATAATAATAATAATAAAGTAGCAGTAATAAATAATAATAATAATAATAATAATAATAATAATAATAATAATAATATAGTAATAAAATAACTGCATTAAGCATGAGGGAGGCATTTCATCTACTACCCCCCTTGCACTGGATTTGTTATTTATCTGGTACTACTGCTAACAAATTACATATTATACTTTGAGAACAGCATTTTATTGCTGCAGGGATATTGGCTTATTCATCCATCCCTATGGTAACAGTTCAATACAACAGTTCTGCTACCCATATTATGTGTATAATGTGCAATAAAATGTGAGAATGCTGCCATCTACTGGCATGAGAACCATTCCCACAAACAATTGTTTGCACTTTGGGGCTATGTTCACACACCATCAAAATTCGGATTTTTATTGGACAGCCATCATTTCAGGCAAATAACATTATTTTAAAACGATGACTGTTATTTGAATAAAAACTGTTGTCATTTTGACAATGTGGGAACATGGCTGTAAAGTGATTGCTAATTTTAACGCACAATATTTTGATGTTGGTAATGGTAATTTAATGTAGGTCTATAAGTCTGTAAGTACAACTGGGGAGTAAACAGGAATTTGCAATGAACCCTTTTGTATCTGGCATCAAGACATTTTTATGTGTAGTAAAACTGACATGTTATCTTTATTCTTCAGGTCAGTATGATTACAACAATACCTAATTATGTTTTGTTATTTTACTAGGAGTCACCTAGCATATGGAGCATATTCAATTACCAAGCCAACTTCATACAACTTTAACAGCACGATGACGTACAGTCATGGCCAAAAGTTTTGAGAATGACACAAATATTATATTTTCACATGATCTGCTGCCCTCTGGTTTTTATGTGTGTTTGTCAGATGTTTGTATCACATACAGAAATATAATTGCAATCATATTATGAGTAATACATGCTTATATTAACAGTTAGAATGAGTTAATGCAGCAAGTCAATATTTGCAGTGTTGACCCCTCTTCTTCAGGACCTCTGCAATTCTCCCTGGCATGCTCTCAATCAACTTCAGGACCAAATCCTGACTGATAGCAGTCCATTCTTGCACAATCAATGCTTGCATTTTGTCAAAATTTGTTGGTTTTTGTTTGTCCACCCGTCTCTTGATGATTGACCACAAGTTCTCAATGGGATTAAGATCTGGGGAGTTTCTGGGCCATGGACCCAAAATCTCTATGTTTTGTTCCCTGAGCCATTTAGTTATCACCTTTGCTTTATGGCAAGGTGCTCCATCATGCTGGAAAAGGCATTGTTGATCACCAAACTGCTCTTGGACGGTTGGGAGTAGTTGCTCTTGGAGGACATTCTGGTACCATTCTTTATTCATGGCTGTGTTTTTAGACAAGACTGTGAGAGAGCCGATTCCCTTGGCAGAGAAGCAACCCCACACATGAATGGTTTCAGGATGCTTTACAGTTGGCATGAGACAAGACTGGTGGTAGCGCTCACCTCGTCTTCTCCGAATAAGATGTTTTCCAGATGTCCCAAAAAATCGGAAAGGGGATTCATCAGAGAAAATGACTTTACCCCAGTCCTCAGCAGTCCACTCACTGTACCTGTTGCAGAATATTAGTCTGTCCCTGATGTTTTTTTCTGGAGAGAAGTGGCTTCTTTGCTGCCCTCTTTGAGACCAGGCCTTGCTCCAAGAGTCTCCGCCTCACAGTGCGTGCAGATGCACTCGCACCTGCCTGCTGCCATTCCTGAGCAAGCTCTGCACTGCTGGTAGCCCGATCCCACGGCTGAAACACTTTTAAGAGACGGTCCTGGCGTTTGCTGGTCTTTCTTGGGCACCCTGGAGCCTTTTTGGCAACAATGGAACCTCTCTCCTTGAAGTTCTTGGTAATGCGATAGATTGTTTACTGAGGTGCAATCTTTCTAGCCAGGGGCGTAACTAGAAATGGCTGGGCCCCATAGCAAACTTTTGATTGGGGGCCCCCCCCCCCCGCCCGCCCCCTCTCGATCGACCACTACGCCATCAACACACTCAGCTCTACACAGGTCCTGTACACCATATAAATTACAGTACAGTTATATCAGGTGACTTACAGGGGACGTCTTCTCTGATCGGAGTTCTTCCCTTTTCATTTTCTTCTTCATCTCCTTCTCCGAGCCACAAATCCACAGAATCTGCCAGAAAAACATATTAGTCTCTTCACACTGGCACCATCCTCATCTCTCTATACTGCACATCTGCATTGGCCCCTTTACACCCTCATTTAGTGGGAAGGCTGACTATGTGATCCCATTTTATTATATGGCCCTCCTCTCTGTCGCCCCTCCTTATAAATAGCCCCCTTATGTTGCCCCCCTTATAGAAGCCCCCCATGCTGTCCCCCTTATAGATGCCCCCCATGTTGTCCCCTAATAGATGGTCCCCTATGTTGCCCCCCCTATAGATGGCCCCTCCTATGTTGTCCTCTTATAGATGGCCCCCTCTCCCCCTATATTGTCCCTTTATAGATGTTCCCCTCTCCCCCAATGTTGTCCCTTTATAATATCCCTCTCCCCTATGTTGTGCTCCTCTCCCTTATGTTGTCCCCTTATAGATGGCCCCCTCTCCCCCTATGTTGCCCCCCCCTTATAGATGTCCCTCTCTCCCCCCCTTCCTTATAGATGTCCCCCTCTCCCCCCTTCCTTATAGATGCCCTCCTCTCCCCCCTTCCTTATAGATGCCCCCTTCTCCCTCCCTTATAGATGGCCCTCTCTCCCCCATTCCTTATAGATGTCTCCCTCTCCCCCCTTCCTTATAGATGTCCCCCTCTCCCCCCTTCCTTATAGATGTCCCCCTCTCCCCCCCCTTCCTTATAGATGCCCCCTTCTCCCTCCCTTATAAATGTCCCCCTCTCCCCCCTTCCTTATAGATGTCTCCCTCTCCCCCCCTTCCTTATAGATGCCCTCCTCTCCCCCCCTTCCTTATAGATGTCCCCCTCTTCTCCCCATCCCCCTTATAGATGCCCTCTTCTCCCCATCCCCCTTATAAATGGCCCTCTCTCCCCCCTTCCTTATAGATGCCCCCTTCTCCCTCCCTTATAGATGTCCCCCTCTCCCCCCCTCCCTTATAGATGCACTCCTATCCCCCCTTCCTTATAGATGCCCCCTTCTCCCTCCCTTATAGATGTCCCCCTCTCCCCCCTTCCTTATAGATGCCCCCTCTCCCCCCTTCCTTATAGATGTCTCCCTCTCCCCCCCTTCCTTATAGATGCCCTCTTCTCCCCCCCCTTCCTTATAGATGTCTCCCTCTCCCCCCCTTCCTTATAGATGTCCCCCTCTCCCCCCCTTCCTTATAGATGTCCCCCTCTCCCCCCCCTTCCTTATAGATGTCCCCCTCTCCCCCCCTTCCTTATAGATGCCCTCTTCTCCCCCCCTTCCTTATAGATGTCTCCCTCTCCCCCCCTTCCTTATAGATGTCCCCCTCTCCCCCCCTTCCTTATAGATGTCCCCCTCTCCCCCCCTTCCTTATAGATGTCCCCCTCTCCCCCCCTTCCTTATAGATGCCCCCTTCTCCCTCCCTTATAGATGTCCCCCTCTCCCCCCCCTTCCTTATAGATGCCCCCTTCTCCCTCCCTTATAAATGTCCCCCTCTCCCCCCTTCCTTATAGATGTCTCCCTCTCCCCCCCCTTCCTTATAGATGTCCCCCTCTTCTCCCCATCCCCCTTATAGATGGCCCTCTCTCCCCCCTCCCTTATAGATGCCCTCTTCTCCCCATCCCCCTTTTCTCTCCCCCCCCCCCCCCCCCGGAATGCAGGTTTAAAAAAAAAAAAAAACAAAACTCACCTTACAACTCGCTCCCCCGTCGAGCCTTCTTCCTGTCAGTCCCCAGTCTGATGCGCGGCTGCCGGGGGGTGTCGCGTCCTATCCCCGACAGCGCGCGTATCATAGAGCTCTCTGTGGGCTTGTGCTGCGGCCGCGACTTCCGGCACACAGAGAGCTCTATGATACGCGCGCTGCCGGGGATAGGACGCGACACCCCCGGCAGCCGCGCATCAGACGGTGGGTGACAGGAGCGCTGTCGGTCGATCCCGTGCTCCTCCTGGCCCAGTGACTCCTTTTCCCTATGGTTGGGGAAAGGAGTCGCCGGGTCAGGAGGAGCACGGGACCCGCGTCACGGGCCCCCTGATGCGGCGGGGCCCCGTAGCAGCCGCTATGGCTGCTACAGCGGTAGTTCCGCCAGTGTTTCTAGCTGTGATACTCTTCCCTCTTAGGCCATTTTTGTGCAGTGCAATGATGACTGCACGTGTTTCTTTAGGGATAAGCATGGTTTACAGAAGAGAAACAATGATGCCAAGCACCAGCCTCCTTTTAAAGTGTCCAGTGGTGTCATTCTTATGGTGCGTTTACACAGGCAGATTTATCTGACAGATTTTGGAAGCCAAAACCAGGAATGGATTTGAAAAAAGAAGACATCTCAGTCTTTCCTTTATGACTCGTTCCCAGTTTAAGGTCTGTTTCTGGCTTTGGCTTCAAAAATCTGTCAGATAAATCTGCCTGTGTAAACGCATTACTTAATCATGACAGATTGATCTCCAGCCCTGTCCTAATCAACACCCACACCTGTGTTAATGGAGCAAACACTGAAACGATGTTAGCTGGTCCTTTTAAGGCAGGGCTGCAATGATGTTGAAATGTGTTTTGGGGGATAAAGTTCATTTTCTAGGCAAATATTGACTTTGCAATTAATTGCTGTTAAGCTAATAACTCTTTATAACATTCTGGAGTATATGCAACTTGCCATTTTAAAAACTGAAGCAGTAGACTTTGTAAAAATGTATATTTGTATCATTCTCAAAACTTTTGGCCATAACTGTACAGTTATGTTATTATGCATTAAGGGGTTAAAGGGAGCCTCAGCTTTAAAGCCTACCTATCATTAGCTATGTTTGGGTATCTATTGATACGACCATGTCGGGTGAGTTCTATTCATGAGCCTTATTGAATCAGATCATTTCTACTTGTAAGAAGGGGGTCTGACAATAAACTGATAAGGGGTGCCCTCTTATGCTATCGGCTATGTTCCCACTTCGGGAAAATACCCAGGAAGGTGGCAATCTTGTGAAATAGACAGCCAATAATAATGATCATGCTTATTATTTAAATATTTAACAAGATGGCCACCTTTACTTGATATGTTCCTGAAGCGGGAACAGAGCCAGAAACTGTAATCTGTGATGCGACCTACTAGAAGATGTTCAATATCTCTACTTCGTCTCTGCATTTCGAATTTCCCATTCATATTAGGGGGCTGTCTGTGCAATTCAAGATAAGACAAGTCCAAGACAGAACATGAAATGGAGCGATGCTGTAACTGCTTTGTAATGTAACCAAACGGTGAGGACCCTGACCAAAGAGCCCCCTCTCTTATTATTCCCTAACAGGGCCCATGAAGATGGGTCTTCTAAACCTGACAAATCACTAAGTAACCTGCAAGTTACTAAGTACGGCCTTCATGGATCAGACTTGTTTTCCAGCATATTCTACAAACGTTTGATCGCCTTGAGATTTCAGGAAAGGCTGGGTTCACACATTTGAATAAAAATGGATGAAAAAAATAGATGCATTTGTGGGCATCCGTTTTGATCTGTTTTTCCATTGACTTCCATTATAAAAAAAAAAACAAAAAAACAGATCAAAACGGGATCCACTTTTTTTAAAGTACACAAAAACGTAGTCCACCTCATTTTTGCATCCGTTAAAAAAAACTGATCCGTTTTGATCCATTTTTTTAAATAATGGAAGTCAACGGAAAAACAGATTAAAACAGATGCACACAAATGCAGCAGTTTTTTGCAAAAAAAAAAAAAAAAACTGATGAAAAAAGTAGGTCAGCATCTTGAACTCTTTGTTAAAGTTATCACATCCACAGTGAATTAAGTGTGTAGGCACAAAAAAAAATGCCGCATTAACTATATGCATTATTTTGAATTTCATTATTGCTATACATGCTATATTGTTACTGTGAGATTCGTATCCCAGATTTCCAACAACCTTATACAGCCGGTCCCTATACTTAACATATAGGGGCATATGTATCATTCTTTCTGCGCCATTATTTTGGTGCAAAAGCTGTTTTATATTTGTCCGCAGTATTTATCAAACTATTTTTGAGCCGTTTACACTGGCTGCACCTTTTTTTCAAATTGTTCACTCGGAGTGGGCGTGGTTTATATTAGCTACTTTTTTAGCAAGACTTATGAGCAAATTTTAATTTTGCGCAAAAATGTATTGCACTGCAGTACTCCAGTCAAACCCTGGCATAGTCTGTCAATTTTTTTAGCCAAAGCAAAAGGCATAAAAATTGTGTAGTATTTATCAAGGCCTGTACACATGAAACGGAGATTCTTGCGCATCATGGAAAAAGTGCGCAAGCTGAAAAAAAATTGTGCAAATGATTACCCACTGCCCAGGCCGTATAGGTGCAGTAACTTTATTGGGTCCAATGGTTGCTGCACCTATACGGTTTGCACAGAGGGTAATTTTTTTTTGGAACTCTATATCTTGCTCGACCAAACTATCGATTGGTGCATGGTACTGACCCCTGAGCTGTGGTGGTCCTTGAGGACCGGAGCTGCAGTGAATGATAATCATCATACAGGCTAGACTGCATTCACCTTGTCTGGAGGCTACACTTGGTATTGCAGCTCAGTCGGTTGCTGGTAAACTGTAATACCAAACACAGCCATGAACAAAGTGTTGCTGTTTTTGGAGAAAGGAGTAGAGATGAGCGAACCGGGTTCGGGTTTGAGTTGATCCGATCCTGAACGTTCGGTATTTGATTAGCTGGGGCTGCTGAACTTGGATAAAGCTCTAAGGTTGTCTGGAAAACATGGATACAGCCAATGACTATATCCATGTTTTCCACATAGCCTTAGGGCTTTATCCAAGTTCAGCAGCCACCGCTAATCAAATGCCGAACGTTCGGGATCGGATCGACTTGAGCATGCTCGAGGTTCGCTCATCTCTATTAAGGAGACCTATTTTTCTAAATCTGGAAACCCCTAACAAAGAAGATCTGTATGTACTTCAGTTGTTTGTCATTGGATTATTTCTCTTGTCCATTGATAAGCATACAGATGTGCAGATGGGTGACCTGAGTCACCTAGGCACTTGTGACAACAACAAGACAAGATGTTCTTATTAATCTTTTTTAATTCACATTCCAAACATAATTATTCCTGACAAGGCTTTTGATGTAGCATGCTATTATACGGAGGCTAACGGCAAGGCCGAAATACCATTTATTCAGAAGGTTTGCACTGAGGATATGTTTATTTCATACAATATTGTATAGCAAAAATTGTATAGACTTTTTATACAGAAAACGAGTACTCAAGTATGAGGCTGTAAGAACCAAGGTTTAATAAATCATGATGGAAGTCGTTTATTCATCCACATGAACTCGAGTTACAGTTCAATTAGATTGGTATTGCTTTCCTAGAAAATGGTGCTGGACATGTACATTAGTTATAAAATATTAGTTAGGAATGATCAAGTCTCAAAACAATATATACTCAGACAGACAGTGACTCATCATTAGGCTCAGGGAAGGAGCGGTTGTTTCGACAAATTGCTTACCTTCTAGGCCGTTTAAACCAAGCTGCAAGGAGACCTTGGGAGCAGTGGTTGTGAGAGGCCACATACACACCAGGCTGAGGAGGTCTAGTCCACCATCCAGGCACAGGTTACAGCATCAATATTACACACCGCTGTCTCTGCTCTGAGCAAGTCCAGGCACTTAGCAGAAAGAAATTGAGTGTTATTGCATTTGTTATGTATCCTGACATTGGTAACCAGCCACCACTACATAGTTGCAGTGGTGTCGTGAATGAGAAACCTGGACTGATATGGACTGGAACCATATCATCTTAAGTGACAAATTGAGGTTCTGTTTGGGATCCAATGCTGGTTGGCTTTAAAGTGACTGTATCTACCAACCCACCTCACCGAACTGCTAGTACCATCCATTTAATGAGAGTAAATCCTTACCAGTTATGTCAAAATACACCTGATGCCTTGGTTACACCAAAAACATTATCTTTTAATCGGTAGCAGGAGAGTCAAACTGGCATGGCCTAGAGTGTCTTTGCCCCAGGTCTGCGATGCCTCTCCTTTCTTCCTCCCCACCCTCCTAATCATAAGGACGCCCACAGGCAGGATTTCTATTCATCGCTCATCTAAACTGTGCCACTATAGCAAACGTGCACTGTTTAGACAGGTGATAAATAGAAATCCTGCCTGGGGGCTTTCCTAATGAGAAGGTGGGTGGGAAGGAAGAAAGGATGGGGTGTCCCACCACGGGTGTTTCGTGTTTCTCCTTTTCACCTCTCCAAAAAGCTTCTTACTCCAGATTAAGTGGTGATGGAGTGCACTTTTTTTTTTTTTTATTATTATTTATTTCTTTATAGACATTTTATAACATCTCAAATCACATAGACAATACATATAAAAAGTTTCAACAGACATCATCCTTTTATAAACCCTATCCCACCCACCAACCCACCCAACCTGGATGTGGAGAGAGAGAAAAAAAAAAAAAAAGGAAGGGGGGGGGGGGGGAACCCTACCCCTACCCCTACCCCTACCCCTACCCCAACCCCATCATCAAAAACTCCATTTACCCCATAGAGCCTGGAATTTACACAGACCTTCTTTTTTCCAAGCAAACCAGATCCTCTCATAGCGTTTAATGTTGTTAACCGTATTAATCCATTCCTGCAAGGAGGGCGGATGTTGTGATATCCAATTACTAAGTACTACTAATCTAGCGTAAAATAATACTTTCACAATGGAGTACACTTTAAAGTTTCACCACTAGATGTTAGTTGTACTTATCTATGTTAGTTGTTTTATCTGATGAAGAGGATGTATGTCTTCGAAACGCGTCATATTTGTGCTACGCTAAAAAATTTTTTATTAAATTCATTCATTTAAAGCTTTCGGCCACTTCTCTGTGTGGACAGCGCTGACCCAGAGTACCTTAATTTCTTTTTTAATTTATTCCCCACTAGATGTTAGTATTTTTATTTGTATGCTTTTATGTATTGCACAGCTGAAGTTAGGAATGGGTTACTGTTTTGTGTTTCCATGTGCTTTTGCTGACCTATAGGAGATGCTCTTTCTTTCGCAAACATTCCTTTTCACCGCTCAAAGAGTAGATAACACATTTCCTGTAGGAAGTAGTTACTTGGTGGGAGGAAGTGTAGCTTCAGTCTTAGTCTTATCCAGATTCTCAGAGAGTACAGACACAAACAAGACAGTCCCTGCTGTAGCCAAGCAAGGGTCAGGCTTCTACCAGGACCCTTGTCCGAGACAAGTCAGTTTAGTGTGTGTTCAGGACTGAGTTGATCTAAGACACGTGTGTATGCAGATGCCACTACAGACACCAAGTTCTTTCAGTAGTCTTACTATATCTACTATGCAGTGCTAAAAACTACTAAGGGAGAAGAGCCTGGGAACATCCTAGCCCATACCGAGAACCACTCTAAAAAGTGCAGGGCAGTATCCTGATATACTGTACAAAAGGAACTAGCCTGGAGAGGACAAAGCTACCAGAAGGTCTATGTATCCTATCTCGCAATGCAGGTAACTGGGACGCCTCGGGAACTTAACCTCCCCCTAGGTAACCACGACTGGGGCTTGTATCACCCTAGGAGGACAAGTCACTCGACACTGTAGGGCACAAGGTGGTCAGACAAAATCTATACACAAGTACAAGTAACTTCTCACTCTAAAGTATTCTCTACAAGTTCCGGCAGAGTACATTGCTACTAGAGATGAGCGAACCTTGAGCATGCTCGAGTCGATCCGAACCCAAACTTTCGGCATTTGATTAGCGGTGGCTGCTGAACTTGGATAAAGCCCTAAGGCTATGTGGGAAAACATGGATATAGTCATTAGCTGTATCCATGTTTTCCAGACAACTTTAGAGCTTTATCCAAGTTCAGCAGCCCCCGCTAATCAAATACCGAATGTTCGGGTTCGGATCGACTCGAACCTGGTTCGCTCATCTCTAATTGCTACATTGTGTTAGGACTCCCTCTATAAATTCCTCTACTTTACTCTATTCTCAACTTTACAAACACCGCTACAACTACCTCTTCTCTTCTGCTTCTTCAAGCATCTCCTCAGCAAAAGCACTACAGTCCGTGTAAAGATTTGTCTATTTGCTGACATAGTGCATTGTACTATAAACTTTAAACTGTACAGTAAAGCTGTTTTTCTATCACTGGGTCATCCTTTTCTCTGCACCAGTACCCATACACACTAGCCGCATACCTTGGGTTATTTTTTCCCCCTTCTGTGGGTGGCGGTACCGATAGTCCGGGTGAGTCAATTGCCACTCAGGACTACCGTGACAAGAGCCCAAGGGACCCATCACAACCCGGCAGGTAAGCGACCATTTTGGAGCCACAACACCTCTGTGCTGGACTAGCACTGGCATCACAACTATACCATCTCTGGCTGAGCTGTACAAAAACACTAACAACCATCAATCACAAGAAGAGCGTTGCAGACCTAGGGCATGGACACTCTAGAGCATGCTAGTTCAACTTGCCTGCTACAGATTGAAAGATCATTTCTTGCTCTAAACAAGGCACCAGGCACATTTTATAAGACACAACTGGTAAGGATTTACTCTTCAGAAGGATGGTACTGGTGGTTTGGTGGGGTGGTGGATACAGAGTCGCTTTAAGTATGGGGGGGCCTTGTGATGACTTTTCTGTGAAGCGACACTGCCCCAACTGCTGGTATGATGATTTGGGGCTCTATTACATACAACAGTCTGTTATCCAAAGTAATGAGATGTGCAGGACATCCTGCGGCCACAAGTGTTGCCTCTCATGGCAGGTCTTCCAACTGGCATTTTTCATCAGGATAATGCTTTCCCCAACACACAGCAAAAGTTTCCCAGGAATGTCACCAGACTGCAATACTTCCTTGGCCTGCCCAGTTGCCAGATTTATTGCCAATCGAGTATCTACCCTGTTTCCCCAGGATTTACAGGATAGCTTAAAATAAGGCATCCCCCTAAAAATAATGCATCCCACGAAAAGGGGAGGGGGGTTCAGGTAGGGCGGAGGTGGTTGGTTTTGTCTGGTTATAGTGGTTTGTGATGACAACTACTATACAGTATATAATATACGTTCTCAATTCTTGTTCAACAAGTGTTGATTCTTCTTCATGGAAAAATAAAATATCCCCTGAAAATAAGACATAGAGCATCTTTGGAAGCAAAAATGAATTTAAGACACTGTCTTATTTTTGGAGAAACAAGGTATGGCAAGACAGTTCCTGTAGCCTACAGGCTGTAGGCTTCCATGCCTGAGTGTATCTCATCTTGTACCTCGACTACAAGCAGCCCAACAAGGTACTAGAGCAGGGATGTCAAACTCGGACCCTCCAGTTTTGGCAAAACTACAATTCCCATCATGTCTGATGGGAATTGTAGTTTTGTTACAGCTGGAGGGCCTGAGTTTGACACCTGTCTACTAGAACCTTCTTGCAATTTTTCATTTTGCCTGAATAAACTTTCCTTTCGCTCTAACATTGTAATCACTTACATATATCTTCCTTGCATTCAAAAAAATTTTTATGTGCCGTTTCCATGCTTTCCAGGATCCCTAGGGCTGCATCGAACTTCTTCAGCCAGTCAGTGGCCGTAGTGGGATCTTGCCTCGGCCGCCTAGTGGCTGAGCAGACCTGACGTGTCACACTAGGAAGTGGGCGGGGATCCTGGGACCAGACCGGCAGTATGCAGCCACCAGCGCTGGAGCCGGGGAGGTGAGAGCATGTTATTTCTTTTATCCTTCTCTTCCCAGGCACTTGCAGAAAAATAACTGGGTGAATGAATGTTACAGCAAGCAAGTTTTCTCGATCATTTCCCAGTGTAAACATCCCAGGAATCCAACATCAATCAAGTTAATGATCTTTTATGTTGATATAAAATTCATTGTTTGTTGCTAGAACATCCTCCTAAATAAATGGTTGCTGGAAACAGAGCTGGAAATTATTTCTTCCAACTAAGAAAATGACTTTCTATAGTGTCAGTGTGCACTTCTTATGGGCAAGTTATCTAAGGGTCCATTTACACAGAAAGATTATCTGACAGATTATCTGCCAAATATTTGAAGCCAAAGCCAGAAACAGACTATAAAGAGAGGTCAGGTCATAAAGAAAAGCCTGAGATTTCTGTCTAAATGGACCCTTACTGGGCAAGAGGTCCCTAACACATGCATTATGGTTGTAATCCCTAATCCATAGGCAGGCTTATTGATATTAAATAGCTGTAAACAGAATTACAACTGTTCTGGGAATTACAGATTGTCTCAGGAAATGGTAATCTGGTGACCTCTAGTGGTAAGTGCAAACATTGTGCAAAAACTTAAAAAAATAAAAGGTGATTAGAATTTATTTTATCCACTGGAGAATAAAGAATCCAGGATTTTTCTTTCCTAAAGTTTCATGTTACCTTTCACTTATATGGTGATCACACTACAATAGTTCTCAACCAGGAGTGGGTTCAAAACAAACAAATAAGTGCAAATATTTTCATTATAGGTTTGTCTCTGTGTCGGTTCCATTCATGGTCTTGGCTTAAAATACGGATTCCCTTATGTCCTAACAAGCAGAACAAATATGGCGGATTTCTGCCCATGTGAACCAGTAGGACAGATAGAATTTTACATCGGCTGTTCAGAAAACGGAAGACAGTTGAACCTCTGTAGCCCGCTGACTTCCTTTGAATTCTTATCTCGTAAGTAAGCCATAGAAGGTGTAGGTGTAATACATTATTGTGTTGTGCTGGAAACCCCTTCTGAGATGTGGATTCACAGGAACATTACAGGGGAGCAGAAGGCCTCACTATCGACCATCTTCTGATCCTCTAACAACACCTTTAAAGAAATTACTATAGTCTCACACCGTCTAAAAGGTTATCTGTCCCCTCCCACCCTTCATTTTATTTCTGTTCTGCATGGACTCAGACAGTGGTTTGCTAACTGCTTCGTGTATACCAATGATTCTGGGTTAAGGGGTACTCTGAAGAATAACTATAAAGATTAGGGGGAGATTTATCAAACATGGGTAAGTGCCCCTAGCAACCAATCAGATTCCACTTTTCATTTTCCAAAGAGTGTGAGGAATGAAAGGTGGAATCTGATTGGTTGCTAGGGGCGACTGAGCCAGTTTTACTTTACACATGTTTGATAAATCTCCCCCATAGAGAATTGTAAATTACTTCTATTAAAATAAAAAACACAACCCTTCCAGTACTTACCAACTGCTGTATGCCCTCCCTGCAGGAAGTGGTATATTCTTTCCTGTCTGACATGGTTCTCCTGCCTAGATGTCACATAATTTTTATGAAATCCTAACCAAATCCAAAGTGGATCCAGCAGAAAGGAGAAATATGTTCTTACTTTGTAGTTTACATTTGAATCCATTTCTAGATTTGGCTCAAATTACTAACTGCCACAAAACTGCTGCATTAAAAAGTAGAGAGTGTGGGAGTGTGTTGTTTGTGTGTGTGTAACCCTTAGCATGGATTTTGAAGCGTCAGTGAAGCCAGCCTGATCAAAGGATTACTTCAAAACATCTGAATAAAAAAGAAAACTGAACATTTTTTACAAAGATTCTTCATGTGGCTGGCCATTAGGCTTACCAAAAAATAGCCAAATGCAGGAAAAACTGCTGCCATTTTTTTCTTTGTGGAGTTTTTTCAGTACAAAAGAGGTGTAGTTTGCTTCTTGGCTATAAACTCCCTTTGGTACTCCCTGGTTAATGGGTCCGTTTCCAAAGGCAGCACATGACAATTTTTTATTGTGCAGCTGTAGGAGAATCAGGAATTTAGTGTTATAGATTTATATTTGCAGTAAAAATTCTTTACAATTTCAAGATTTGCATACAGATACATTCCGATTTTCCACAGAATTCCTAAACATCCTGATAACGTTCTTAAAAAACAATGCAATAAATTCACACTTGACCACTAGATGGGCCATTACTCCACCAAAGCGATCCGAAGGTCTAACAAGGACAACGTGTTCCACTTAAAATGAGGAATTTATTAATCAAATCAATCTGTTTTCTTACAGTTACATAAGTTACATCGAATGTTTAAAGTCAGTTTTCAACTGACTATCTTTACTTTAGAATACAGGCAAAATGTACCGAACGACATGTACATAAAAAATAACTCAATAAGCATTCAAATAAGGCCATCATAAAAGAAGAAAAACAACAACAAAAAAAAAAGTTTGTCAACATATCAAACCCATAAAGCAAACTTGTTTTTCCCACACGCAGTGGAGCTTGTGCAATGATGCGCATCCTGTATGTAAAACACATCACTAAGCACATCATGGTTACCTTTCCTGGGTGTAGGGGACAGTTCAGCTTATTTAGCTCAGTTATACCTAACTTCAAGCAGTAGAATGGTTTACTAGGATTAATGCTCTAAAAATCTCATCAAATAAAATAAGGCCTACATTAGATACAGCTGCCCTTCGATTTCACCCTCCGGTCACCTTCATTAAATTAAAACTCACAAAGTGCACAAATAGAAAATAATAATAATAAAAAAAAATAATAATAATTATCCAACTTTCTATACTACAAATTGACAGCTGCTTAATACTTAGTGGTCTAATGAAATATAGTTACAGCCTCCCAGTAAAAGAACGGTAAAATTCACTGTAAAATTCTGAATATGCTAACTTTACTGTAAACTAAAAGAAAAAAAAAAAAAAAAGTTTATTCTGGTGGCATAAATTAATGGAGATACAAAACACTAAAAATGACCAAACTTTTTTTTTTTTTTTTTCCAAAGAACAAGCACCACAATTGACATCAGCATTCCAGTTTGTTGTGTGTAATATATACATTTTATTCCCACTCCACCTCGTCAAACTCAGAATCATCTTCGGAGTCGCTGTATTCCACAGCAATGCGTCGGGACAGAATGGTTGCCACGTCGTCCTCGATGCGTTCATTGCTTGGCTTCTTGCTCGCGTTGTTTCTTCTAGCTTTCGGACTGAATACCTAAAACATTTTAATAAAGTTAAAAAATAGATCAAAAAAATGTGGAATAATGAAGAATGCTTTCTGATGGCTAAGCCTGTAAACCGACGACATGACCTATCTAAACAATCCTGATGTATCTGATACTTATATTTTTACCCCTTGGCGACATATGGCGTACATTTACGCCCCCTGCGCCTGGGCTTTGGGCGCAAAGGCGTAAATGTACCTCCGCCGGGGTGACCAGGCTATAAGGTGAGCTCAGGTGAGAACCATCTGCCTATCCAGCGCATTTAGTGTTAATTGAAGGAGCAGCCCCTGTCACTTACCATCAAGCAGCGTGTCCTGCAGGGGGGCCCGTCGCATTGGCCGACTGCTGGGGGTCTCTTACCTTCCTCCTGCCAGTCAGATCTTTTGTCCTTCTCTAGAGTCCTGCCACAGGCAGCTCTGATCATAAGATCAACAGATCACACTGATCCCCTTGCTATGCTATGGCATAACGTGATCAGGGTTACTGATCCCAATGTGTGTATTTAATAGTCCCCTGGGGTAACTTAAAAAGTGTAAAAACATATGTTTCATCAACCCAATAAATGATATTTTGGGGGTTTGAGTCTTAATTTTATGGTAATTGAAAGGTGCCATTCAAAGTACCCCTGTTTCTGAAAAACAAGCCATTACATGGCCCGTGTAATGGAAAAATAAAGGTTATAGCTCTTAGAAGCGAGGAAGAAAAAATAAAAATGCAAAAGTAAAAATTTAGTGTGGTCCTTACCCCGTAGCGACCAATGACGTATCTAATACGTCATGGCGCCGCGGGGGGTGTCAGAGCGGGGGTCCCGCGGCCCCGCTCTGAACGGTGCTGATCCCGGCTGACACGTGCAGCCGGGCATTGCCCTCTGTTATCCGGGCGCGGGGTGCCCATGCCGCGCCGGCTAATTTAAGCACTTCAATGCAGCTGTCACACCTGTACAGCTGCATTGAAGTGCGTTTCCCCTCCGTGCATCCCTGGTGTCTAGTGGGAACGGATCTCCCCCCCACTATGCGACGCAGGGGGGAGATCCTTCTTCTGGGCCGTGCCGGCCTCAGCGTCGGGAATGCACGCTGACCCGGCTCGGCAGTAGATTGCTATGGCCTGCAGCAGGCCATAGTAATCTATGACCGAGCTCATGGATCTTTTGCTGTGGTAGATACACAGCATTGATCTCTATGAGAGATCATTG
>NW_027210477.1:0-69235 GCF_027789765.1 Dendropsophus ebraccatus
GCAGTCAAATCATAGGGTGGGTATAAATCCAATTACTCAATACTCAAGGACCTTCCTGCCCAGGGCTGCTTCCCCAGTGACATCCAACCTGTAGTACTTTGTAAATGTTGAAGTATTTGACCACGTCGCCGCTCTACAAATTTCCTGTAGTGGCACATTCGCAGCTTCCGCCCATGATGAGGAAACTGCTCTGGTTGATTTGGCTTTGATACCTGCTGGAGCTTGTTGATTTTGCAGTGAATAAGCCAATGTGATGAGCTTCCGGATCCAGCTAGAGATGATTCTCTTGGATGTTTTGAATCCCTTCATCTTCCCTTCATAATGAATAAATAGATTCTCCTCGGACCTAAAGGAGCTCACTCTTTCCAGATAATGCAAGACAGATCTTCTTACGTCTAGTGGATTATCTCCAAGTTCTGTTGAAGGAAGGCTGGGAAGCACAATCTCTTGATTCAATGCCGACTGAGTGGTTGTTTTTGGCAGAAAACTTGGTATTGTCCGTAAGAATAAAGAATCTCCCAGGTCTCTCAAATAGGGTTCCTTAAATGAGAGAGCCTGTAACTCACTAATTCTTCGTGCCGATGCTATGGCCACTAAGAAAGCCGTTTTCCATGAGAGGTGATGCAACTCTATAGCAGTTATGGGCTCAAAAGGTGCCTGTTTGAGAGTTTCCAACACCAAATGTAGATCCCACGCTGGAGCAGGTGTACTTATTGGTGGTCTCAAATTTCTCGCTCCCTTGAGAAACCTGGCAATTAATGGATCGCCTGAATATTTACCGGCCATGAAGGAATTTATAGCCGCAAACTGTACTCGGATAGTATTAAACTTTAATCCTTGATTCAGTCCTTTTTGGAGAAAACTTAACACATTTGCCCTAGAGCCATCTGGGTATGATGCTTTGAATGTCTTCCAGACCCCAGCGTATTTCAACCTCGTACTTTTCCTACGAGCATTTACTAAGGTATTCTGGACATCTTCCGGAAAACCTTCACAATCCAAGGCAACTAATTCATCCGCCAGGCTGTCAGTTTGAGACGGTCTAGGTTTGGGTGAAGAAAACCCTTCTGGGATAGCAGATCTGGGACTTGTGGAAGGACCCATATCCTGTCCTCCGCCAGAATCTTCGCCAGTGAAAACCACGGTCTGCGCGGCCAATACGGGAGGATAAGTATGCATTTCGCCCGTTCCGCCTTCACCTTGGACAGAACTTTCGGAATCAGGGCCAGAGGAGGGAAGGCATAAACGAAATTCCCTTCCCACGGAGTCGATAGGCCATCTACAAAGGTTGGGTGTTGAGATGGATCTCTTGCACAGTATCTGGGGAGTTTGGCGTTTTGCCGAGATGCAAAGGCGTCTAGGTCCGGGACTCCAAATTTCCGGATCACTTGATGAAAGACTTCTGTTGAGAGTGCCCACTCGCCTGGATGCAATGTATGCCTGCTGAGGAAGTCCGCCGTCTGATTCAGAGTGCCCTTGAGATGGATTGCTGAAATATGGGCTACGTTTCGTTCCGCCCATCGGAAAATCGCCTGACTCTCCTCCATGAGCGATGGGCATCTCGTGCCTCCTTGTTTGATGAGGTAGAACACTGCCGCCAGGTTGTCCGATTGTATCAATACATTCTGATTCTTTAATTGAGGCTGGAAATGAAAGAGAGCTAATTTGATTGCCCTCAGCTCTCGTCTGTTTGAAGACATGGATCTTTCCCTGGCTGACCATTTCCTCTGTACCCATGTGTTTCCTACATGTGCCCCCCATCCGAACTGAGAGGCATCGGTGGTCAACACAATCTTCTCCTGGGGAGTCAATGACATACCTCGAGACACATGGAGTGGTCTGAGCCACCAACGGAGATCTTGCTGAGTTGCCCTTGATATCGTCATGATGTTGTCTAGGCCGCGATGGTCCCTGTTCCATACCGTCAGTACTTCTTTCTGTAGCTGTCGAATGTGGGCTTTTGCCCAAGGGACTGCATCCAATGTGGATGACATCGTGCCCAGAACCCTCATAGCTGTTCTTATGGTACATGTCGTATTCCTTAGTAGGAGAGAGATTTGTTTCTTTAATCTCTGAATTCGGTCTTCTGAAAGAAACAGCATCATCTGACGAGTGTCTATCCTGAACCCCAAGAAGGTTAGACATTGTGATGGAATCAGCTGTGACTTCTTGTAGTTTATCAGGAAGCCGTGTTGTTCCAGAAGATGTATTGCTTCCAAAACCTGGCGGGATAACTGGACCGCTGAGTTGGAGATGAGCAGCCAATCGTCCAGGTAGGGCACAATACGTATCCCCCTGATCCTCAAGATCGCTGAGAGGACCACGCAAATCTTCGTGAAGACTCTGGGGGCTGAAGACAGACCAAACGGGAGACAGCGAAATTGCAGATGATGAATCCTTTTCCCCCATAACAGAGCCTCCCTCAGATATCTCCGATGAGCCGGTGCTATAGGTACATGCAGATACGCATCGGTAAGGTCCAGAGATGCTAGAAAGTCTCCTCTGTCCAGAAGAGGTATCACCGATCTGATATTGTCCATTTTGAACTGAATTTTTTTCATAAATTTGTTCAGGTGAGAGAGATCCACCACCAACCTGAATTTTCCCTCGGGCTTGGGTACCGTGAATACTTTCGAGTAGAAGCCTATTCCCCTCTGTGAGGCAGGAACCGGTTCTAATGCATCCTTGTCGATGAATTCTCTGACCAAGGGTAGTAAGTGAGGGTCTGAGGCTTTGTTGAGGAAAAAATGATCCGGAGGGATCGATTTCAGCTCCAAAAAATAGCCCTTTTCTATAAGGTCCAGTACCCACCTGTCTGTGGTGGAGCTTGTCCAGGCAGGTAAAAATAGCCCGAGCCTCCCGCCTACGCCTGAGCTTTGTAAATTGGCGTCATAATTGGGGGTCCTTCTTAGCGGGGGCTTTCTTGGTGCTAGATGATGCTGCTCCTGACTGTCTCGACCTGAAATTTTTAAACCTGTTGGTTCTGAAATCTCTACGCCCCTTAGGCGGAGATTTGTTTTGCCTCGGCTTGAAGGTTGTCTTCTTGGGCATGGGGAACGTAGTTCCCTTTTCCTCATGCAAATCTTTTAGGATATCCTTGAGCTGAGAGCCAAAAAGAGATTCAGGTTGAAAGGGTAGAGAGCAGAAGTGCTGCTTCGATGACATATCCCCCGGCCACTGTTTCAACCAGAGACATCTCCTGGTGGAATTGGAGGCTGCTAAGACTTTTGAAGCCAAAGCCAGAGAATCCACTGGCGCGTCACATAAAAATTCAGCGGCCGCCTTCATAGTAGGTAGTTTCTCCAATATTTCCTCTCGCGGCACCTGTGAGGAAAGATCTATCTTTCACTGATTTCTCTGATACGATGGTTCCTTTGACTGCTTTTACGAGTCTAGAAACCTCGTCCTTGTGAAACAGAAAAAAGTCTTTTGCCCTGTCATCATCAGAGTCCGAAGAGGCATTATCCTCCATAGAGGAATGAGCAGGAGAATTATTGGCTTTCGAAATTCTCCTACGCTTAGCCGCAGAACCTCCATCGCCCAACATATTAGACAGTTCATCTCTAATTATATCCCGAATAGATTCTGCTAAAGATTTTTCTGTAGCCGGCATAGCAGAGGTACACAAGGTGCAAGTATCAGATTCCTGCTGCTCCGGAAGAGGCTGCTGGCAAGAATTACACAATCTATGCTTAGATTTTCCAGTGTTCTTTTTTGCCGTAGGATCCATGGTGGATCTAAAAAGTAGCCAAAAAAAGATACACTAGCCCCTAGTTCATATATGATATGAAATAGAATATAAAAACAGTACTCACATAAGCGTCACTGGTCAGCGGCTGCCCTGGTAGAAGTGCCGTGCCGAGAATCCCTTGCACTAGGAGGGTTTTTCTCCCTGCAGAAACGCCCCCGACACACCTCCTCTCCGCCTCCGCTATCCAAAGCCTCAGGCCCGTAGGAGGGGAGGAACAGATTGACACCGCAGTGGAGCGCGCGCTTTCTCATGCAGGCGCCAAGTTTGAATTTTGAATCGAGCCCGCACTGACAGCGCGCGCCCGCCGCAACCCCACGCCCCCTGGGAGGGGATTGCAGCGTAACACTCACCAGCCGTACCGCTGCTATATTCCAATAGGAGCAAATACACCATGCCGCACAAAAGCTACACTTACCTCTTTTTCCTGCTGCAGCGGCTGAGTTGCCACGCCGTAGATGCTTCTAATGTAGTAATTACGTACAGAGGGAGAAAACGGGATTTTCAATGTGGGATACCCGACGTGATCTCTCAGGGTTTCAGGAGACATGCGACACCGCTCAGCCTAATTCCTGACCCAACCTCTCCTCGTACGCCACCCAAACATAGAAAAACACAACACTGTGATCTTTGAACCTATGTTGTAGTGGACGTTGTGCCCCCAACACTGAAAGGGCCTGCTGAAAAACAAGAAAAATACACTATAATAAAGGTGCACGGAACACACACACAATCTCTTCTTACCCGTGCAGAAGAAAAAAACTCTGGCTATGGGTGGTCCTTCCTGCCTTATATATGGTGTGGCCAAACTTTGATTGGCTACTGCTTTGCATTCTCTTCTGCCTTGTTCTAGGGGACTTAGACTTGACCCATATGTGCTGCCGTAGGACCCAGGAACTAAGCTTGTTTAACTCCTACCTCTTAAAGGGACCGAGAAAAAAATGACCTTTTCTGCACTCCAATGTAAGTCAATGGGGCGATTTTTTGGCTATGTGCTAGAAATGAAATTCAGTGCGGATTGGATGACAGGCACCCTAGGCACCCAGGATCGGCTTTAGTTTCACGTGTATCTCTTAAGCCGGCAGAGAAAATCCACCTGATATGCGCTCCACACAATTGAATAGAGACACCATTGATTTTCTATGGGAATTGCAGAAATGACTTCTAAGCCTCAAAATAATGACTTTTTTTCCTAAGGTGGTAGGAATGAAACTCAGTGCGGGCTGGATGGGGTCCCCCCTGGGCACCGCAGACCTAAGCTTGTTTAACTCCTACCTCTTAAAGGGACCGAGAAAAAATGACCTTTTCTGCACTCCAATGTAAGTCAATGGGGCGATTTTTTGGCTATGTGCTAGAAATGAAATTCAGTGCGGATTGGATGACAGGCACCCTAGGCACCCAGGATCGGCTTTAGTTTCACGTGTATCTCTTAAGCCGGCAGAGAAAATCCACCTGATATGCGCTCCACACAATTGAATAGAGACGCCATTGATTTTCTATGGGAATTGCAGAAATGACTTCTAAGCCTCAAAATAATGACTTTTTTTCCTAAGGTGGTAGGAATGAAACTCAGTGTGGGCTGGATGGGGTCCCCCCTGGGCACCGCAGACCTAAGCTTGTTTAACTCCTACCTCTTAAAGGGACCGAGAAAAAATGACCTTTTCTGCACTCCAATGTAAGTCAATGGGGCGATTTTTTGGCTATGTGCTAGAAATGAAATTCAGTGCGGATTGGATGACAGGCACCCTAGGCACCCAGGATCAGCTTTAGTTTCACGTGTATCTCTTAAGCCGGCAATGAAAACCCACCTGATATGCGCTCCACACAATTGAATTAGAGACGCCGTTGATTTTCTATGGGAATTGCAGAAATGACTTCTAAGCCTCAAAATAATGACTTTTTTTCCTAAGGTGGTAGGAATGAAACTCAGTGCGGGCTGGATGGGGTCCCCCCTGGGCACCGCAGACCTAAGCTTGTTTAACTCCTACCTCTTAAAGGGACCGAGAAAAAATGACCTTTTCTGCACTCCAATGTAAGTCAATGGGGCGATTTTTTGGCTATGTGCTAGAAATGAAATTCAGTGCGGATTGGATGACAGGAACCCTAGGCACCCAGGATCGGCTTTAGTTTCACGTGTATCTCTTAAGCCGGCAGAGAAAATCCACCTGATATGCGCTCCACACAATTGAATAGAGACGCCATTGATTTTCTATGGGAATTGCAGAAATGACTTCTAAGCCTCAAAATAATGACTTTTTTTCCTAAGGTGGTAGGAATGAAACTCAGTGTGGGCTGGATGGGGTCCCCCCTGGGCACCGCAGACCTAAGCTTGTTTAACTCCTACCTCTTAAAGGGACCGAGAAAAAATGACCTTTTCTGCACTCCAATGTAAGTCAATGGGGCGATTTTTTGGCTATGTGCTAGAAATGAAATTCAGTGCGGATTGGATGACAGGCACCCTAGGCACCCAGGATCAGCTTTAGTTTCACGTGTATCTCTTAAGCCGGCAATGAAAACCCACCTGATATGCGCTCCACACAATTGAATTAGAGACGCCGTTGATTTTCTATGGGAATTGCAGAAATGACTTCTAAGCCTCAAAATAATGACTTTTTTTCCTAAGGTGGTAGGAATGAAACTCAGTGCGGGCTGGATGGGGTCCCCCCTGGGCACCGCAGACCTAAGTTTGTTTAACTCCTACCTCTTAAAGGGACCGAGAAAAAATGACCTTTTCTGCACTCCAATGTAAGTCAATGGGGCGATTTTTTGGCTATGTGCTAGAAATGAAATTCAGTGCGGATTGGATGACAGGCACCCTAGGCACCCAGGATCGGCTTTAGTTTCACGTGTATCTCTTAAGCCGGCAGAGAAAATCCACCTGATATGCGCTCCACACAATTGAATAGAGACGCCATTGATTTTCTATGGGAATTGCAGAAATGACTTCTAAGCCTCAAAATAATGACTTTTTTTCCTAAGGTGGTAGGAATGAAACTCAGTGTGGGCTGGATGGGGTCCCCCCTGGGCACCGCAGACCTAAGCTTGTTTAACTCCTACCTCTTAAAGGGACCGAGAAAAAATGACCTTTTCTGCACTTCAATGTAAGTCAATGGGGCGATTTTTTGGCTATGTGCTAGAAATGAAATTCAGTGCGGATTGGATGACAGGCACCCTAGGCACCCAGGATCGGCTTTAGTTTCACGTGTATCTCTTAAGCCGGCAGAGAAAATCCACCTGATATGCGCTCCACACAATTGAATAGAGACGCCATTGATTTTCTATGGGAATTGCAGAAATGACTTCTAAGCCTCAAAATAATGACTTTTTTTGCTAAGGTGGTAGGAATGAAACTCAGTGTGGGCTGGATGGGGTCCCCCCTGGGCACCGCAGACCTAAGCTTGTTTAACTCCTACCTCTTAAAGGGACCGAGAAAAATGACATTTTCTGCACTCCAATGTAAGTCAATGGGGCGATTTTTTGGCTATGTGCTAGAAATGAAATTCAGTGCGGATTGGATGACAGGCACCCTAGGCACCCAGGATCGGCTTTAGTTTCACGTGTATCTCTTAAGCCGGCAGAGAAAATCCACCTGATATGCGCTCCACACAATTGAATAGAGACGCCATTGATTTTCTATGGGAATTGCAGAAATGTCTTCTAAACCTCAAAATAATGACTTTTTTTCCTAAGGTGGTAGGAATGAAACTCAGTGTGGGCTGGATGGGGTCCCCCCTGGGCCCCGCAGACCTAAGCTTGTTTATCTCCTACCTCTTAAAGGGACCGAGAAAAAATGACCTTTTCTGCACTCCAATGTAAGTCAATGGGGCGATTTTTTGGCTATGTGCTAGAAATGAAATTAAGTGCGGATTGGATGACAGGCACCCTAGGCACCCAGGATCGGCTTTAGTTTCACGTGTATCTCTTAAGCCGGCAGAGAAAACCCACCTGATATGCGCTCCACACAATTGAATTAGAGACGCCGTTGATTTTCTATAGGAATTGCAGAAATGACTTCTAAGCCTCAAAATAATGACTTTTTTTCCTAAGGTGGTAGGAATGAAACTCAGTGCGGGCTGGATGGGGTCCCCCCTGGGAACCGCAGACCTAAGCTTGTTTAACTCCTACCTCTTAAAGGGACCGAGAAAAAATGACCTTTTCTGCACTCCAATGTAAGTCAATGGGGCGATTTTTTGGCTATGTGCTAGAAATGAAATTAATTGCGGATTGGATGACAGGCACCCTAGGCACCCAGGATCGGCTTTAGTTTCACGTGTATCTCTTACGCCGGCAGAGAAAACCCACCTGATATGCGCTCCACACAATTGAATTAGAGACGCCATTGATTTTCTATGGGAATTGCAGAAATGACTTCTAAGCCTCAAAATAATGACTTTTTTTCCTAAGGTGGTAGGAATGAAACTCAGTGCGGGCTGGATGGGGTCCCCCCTGGGCACCGCAGACCTAAGCTTGTTTAACTCCTACCTCTTAAAGGGACCGAGAAAAAATGACCTTTTCTGCACTCCAATGTAAGTCAATGGGGCGATTTTTTGGCTATGTGCTAGAAATGAAATTCAGTGCGGATTGGATGACAGGCACCCTAGGCACCCAGGATCGGCTTTAGTTTCACGTGTATCTCTTAAGCCGGCAATGAAAACCCACCTGATATGCGCTCCACACAATTGAATTAGAGACGCCGTTGATTTTCTATGGGAATTGCAGAAATGACTTCTAAGCCTCAAAATAATGACTTTTTTTCCTAAGGTGGTAGGAATGAAACTCAGTGCGGGCTGGATGGGGTCCCCCCTGGGCACCGCAGACCTAAGCTTGTTTAACTCCTACCTCTTAAAGGGACCGAGAAAAAAGGACCTTTTCTGCACTCCAATGTAAGTCAATGGGGCGATTTTTTGGCTATGTGCTAGAAATGAAATTCAGTGCGGATTGGATGACAGGCACCCTAGGCACCCAGGATCGGCTTTAGTTTCACGTGTATCTCTTAAGCCGGCAGAGAAAATCCACCTGATATGCGCTCCACACAATTGAATAGAGACGCCATTGATTTTCTATGGGAATTGCAGAAATGACTTCTAAGCCTCAAAATAATGACTTTTTTTCCTAAGGTGGTAGGAATGAAACTCAGTGTGGGCTGGATGGGGTCCCCCCTGGGCACCGCAGACCTAAGCTTGTTTAACTCCTACCTCTTAAAGGGACCGAGAAAAAATGACCTTTTCTGCACTCCAATGTAAGTCAATGGGGCGATTTTTTGGCTATGTGCTAGAAATGAAATTCAGTGCGGATTGGATGACAGGCACCCTAGGCACCCAGGATCAGCTTTAGTTTCACGTGTATCTCTTAAGCCGGCAATGAAAACCCACCTGATATGCGCTCCACACAATTGAATTAGAGACGCCGTTGATTTTCTATGGGAATTGCAGAAATGACTTCTAAGCCTCAAAATAATGACTTTTTTTCCTAAGGTGGTAGGAATGAAACTCAGTGCGGGCTGGATGGGGTGCCCCCTGGGCACCGCAGACCTAAGCTTGTTTAACTCCTACCTCTTAAAGGGACCGAGAAAAAATGACCTTTTCTGCACTCCAATGTAAGTCAATGGGGCGATTTTTTGGCTATGTGCTAGAAATGAAATTCAGTGCGGATTGGATGACAGGCACCCTAGGCACCCAGGATCGGCTTTAGTTTCACGTGTATCTCTTAAGCCGGCAGAGAAAATCCACCTGATATGCGCTCCACACAATTGAATAGAGACGCCATTGATTTTCTATGGGAATTGCAGAAATGACTTCTAAGCCTCAAAATAATGACTTTTTTTCCTAGGTGGTAGGAATGAAACTCAGTGTGGGCTGGATGGGGTCCCCCCTGGGCACCGCAGACCTAAGCTTGTTTAACTCCTACCTCTTAAAGGGACCGAGAAAAAATGACCTTTTCTGCACTTCAATGTAAGTCAATGGGGCGATTTTTTGGCTATGTGCTAGAAATGAAATTCAGTGCGGATTGGATGACAGGCACCCTAGGCACCCAGGATCGGCTTTAGTTTCACGTGTATCTCTTAAGCCGGCAGAGAAAATCCACCTGATATGCGCTCCACACAATTGAATAGAGACGCCATTGATTTTCTATGGGAATTGCAGAAATGACTTCTAAGCCTCAAAATAATGACTTTTTTTGCTAAGGTGGTAGGAATGAAACTCAGTGTGGGCTGGATGGGGTCCCCCCTGGGCACCGCAGACCTAAGCTTGTTTAACTCCTACCTCTTAAAGGGACCGAGAAAAAATGACATTTTCTGCACTCCAATGTAAGTCAATGGGGCGATTTTTTGGCTATGTGCTAGAAATGAAATTCAGTGCGGATTGGATGACAGGCACCCTAGGCACCCAGGATCGGCTTTAGTTTCACGTGTATCTCTTAAGCCGGCAGAGAAAATCCACCTGATATGCGCTCCACACAATTGAATAGAGACGCCATTGATTTTCTATGGGAATTGCAGAAATGTCTTCTAAGCCTCAAAATAATGACTTTTTTTCCTAAGGTGGTAGGAATGAAACTCAGTGTGGGCTGGATGGGGTCCCCCCTGGGCACCGCAGACCTAAGCTTGTTTAACTCCTACCTCTTAAAGGGACCGAGAAAAAATGACCTTTTCTGCACTCCAATGTAAGTCAATGGGGCGATTTTTTGGCTATGTGCTAGAAATGAAATTCAGTGCGGATTGGATGACAGGCACCCTAGGCACCCAGGATCAGCTTTAGTTTCACGTGTATCTCTTAAGCCGGCAATGAAAACCCACCTGATATGCGCTCCACACAATTGAATTAGAGACGCCGTTGATTTTCTATGGGAATTGCAGAAATGACTTCTAAGCCTCAAAATAATGACTTTTTTTCCTAAGGTGGTAGGAATGAAACTCAGTGCGGGCTGGATGGGGTCCCCCCTGGGCACCGCAGACCTAAGCTTGTTTAACTCCTACCTCTTAAAGGGACCGAGAAAAAATGACCTTTTCTGCACTCCAATGTAAGTCAATGGGGCGATTTTTTGGCTATGTGCTAGAAATGAAATTCAGTGCGGATTGGATGACAGGCACCCTAGGCACCCAGGATCGGCTTTAGTTTCACGTGTATCTCTTAAGCCGGCAGAGAAAATCCACCTGATATGCGCTCCACACAATTGAATAGAGACGCCATTGATTTTCTATGGGAATTGCAGAAATGACTTCTAAGCCTCAAAATAATGACTTTTTTTCCTAAGGTGGTAGGAATGAAACTCAGTGTGGGCTGGATGGGGTCCCCCCTGGGCACCGCAGACCTAAGCTTGTTTAACTCCTACCTCTTAAAGGGACCGAGAAAAAATGACCTTTTCTGCACTCCAATGTAAGTCAATGGGGCGATTTTTTGGCTATGTGCTAGAAATGAAATTCAGTGCGGATTGGATGACAGGCACCCTAGGCACCCAGGATCGGCTTTAGTTTCACGTGTATCTCTTAAGCCGGCAGAGAAAACCCACCTGATATGCGCTCCACACAATTGAATTAGAGACGCCGTTGATTTTCTATGGGAATTGCAGAAATGACTTCTAAGCCTCAAAATAATGACTTTTTTTCCTAAGGTGGTAGGAATGAAACTCAGTGCGGGCTGGATGGGGTCCCCCCTGGGAACCGCAGACCTAAGCTTGTTTAACTCCTACCTCTTAAAGGGACCGAGAAAAAATGACCTTTTCTGCACTCCAATGTAAGTCAATGGGGCGATTTTTTGGCTATGTGCTAGAAATGAAATTAAGTGCGGATTGGATGACAGGCACCCTAGGCACCCAGGATCGGCTTTAGTTTCACGTGTATCTCTTAAGCCGGCAGAGAAAACCCACCTGATATGCGCTCCACACAATTGAATTAGAGACGCCATTGATTTTCTATGGGAATTGCAGAAATGACTTCTAAGCCTCAAAATAATGACTTTTTTTCCTAAGGTGGTAGGAATGAAACTCAGTGCGGGCTGGATGGGGTCCCCCCTGGGCACCGCAGACCTAAGCTTGTTTAACTCCTACCTCTTAAAGGGACCGAGAAAAAATGACCTTTTCTGCACTCCAATGTAAGTCAATGGGGCGATTTTTTGGCTATGTGCTAGAAATGAAATTCAGTGCGGATTGGATGACAGGCACCCTAGGCCCCCAGGATCGGCTTTAGTTTCACGTGTATCTCTTAAGCCGGCAGAGAAAATCCACCTGATATGCGCTCCACACAATTGAATAGAGACGCCATTGATTTTCTATGGGAATTGCAGAAATGTCTTCTAAGCCTCAAAATAATGACTTTTTTTCCTAAGGTGGTAGGAATGAAACTCAGTGTGGGCTGGATGGGGTCCCCCCTGGGCACCGCAGACCTAAGCTTGTTTAACTCCTACCTCTTAAAGGGACCGAGAAAAAATGACCTTTTCTGCACTCCAATGTAAGTCAATGGGGCGATTTTTTGGCTATGTGCTAGAAATGAAATTCAGTGCGGATTGGATGACAGGCACCCTAGGCACCCAGGATCGGCTTTAGTTTCACGTGTATCTCTTAAGCCGGCAATGAAAACCCACCTGATATGCGCTCCACACAATTGAATTAGAGACGCCGTTGATTTTCTATGGGAATTGCAGAAATGACTTCTAAGCCTCAAAATAATGACTTTTTTTCCTAAGGTGGTAGGAATGAAACTCAGTGCGGGCTGGATGGGGTCCCCCCTGGGCACCGCAGACCTAAGCTTGTTTAACTCCTACCTCTTAAAGGGACCGAGAAAAAATGACCTTTTCTGCACTCCAATGTAAGTCAATGGGGCGATTTTTTGGCTATGTGCTAGAAATGAAATTCAGTGCGGATTGGATGACAGGCACCCTAGGCACCCAGGATCGGCTTTAGTTTCACGTGTATCTCTTAAGCCGGCAGAGAAAATCCACCTGATATGCGCTCCACACAATTGAATAGAGACGCCATTGATTTTCTATGGGAATTGCAGAAATGACTTCTAAGCCTCAAAATAATGACTTTTTTTCCTAAGGTGGTAGGAATGAAACTCAGTGTGGGCTGGATGGGGTCCCCCCTGGGCACCGCAGACCTAAGCTTGTTTAACTCCTACCTCTTAAAGGGACCGAGAAAAAATGACCTTTTCTGCACTCCAATGTAAGTCAATGGGGCGATTTTTTGGCTATGTGCTAGAAATGAAATTCAGTGCGGATTGGATGACAGGCACCCTAGGCACCCAGGATCAGCTTTAGTTTCACGTGTATCTCTTAAGCCGGCAATGAAAACCCACCTGATATGCGCTCCACACAATTGAATTAGAGACGCCGTTGATTTTCTATGGGAATTGCAGAAATGACTTCTAAGCCTCAAAATAATGACTTTTTTTCCTAAGGTGGTAGGAATGAAACTCAGTGCGGGCTGGATGGGGTCCCCCCTGGGCACCGCAGAACTAAGCTTGTTTAACTCCTACCTCTTAAAGGGACCGAGAAAAAATGACCTTTTCTGCACTCCAATGTAAGTCAATGGGGCGATTTTTTGGCTATGTGCTAGAAATGAAATTCAGTGCGGATTGGATGACAGGCACCCTAGGCACCCAGGATCGGCTTTAGTTTCACGTGTATCTCTTAAGCCGGCAGAGAAAATCCACCTGATATGCGCTCCACACAATTGAATAGAGACGCCATTGATTTTCTATGGGAATTGCAGAAATGACTTCTAAGCCTCAAAATAATGACTTTTTTTCCTAAGGTGGTAGGAATGAAACTCAGTGTGGGCTGGATGGGGTCCCCCCTGGGCACCGCAGACCTAAGCTTGTTTAACTCCTACCTCTTAAAGGGACCGAGAAAAAATGACCTTTTCTGCACTTCAATGTAAGTCAATGGGGCGATTTTTTGGCTATGTGCTAGAAATGAAATTCAGTGCGGATTGGATGACAGGCACCCTAGGCACCCAGGATCGGCTTTAGTTTCACGTGTATCTCTTAAGCCGGCAGAGAAAATCCACCTGATATGCGCTCCACACAATTGAATAGAGACGCCGTTGATTTTCTATGGGAATTGCAGAAATGACTTCTAAGCCGATCCTGGGTGCCTAGGGTGCCTGTCATCCAATCCGCACTGAATTTCATTTCTAGCACATAGCCAAAAAATCGCCCCATTGACTTACATTGGAGTGCAGAAAAGGTCATTTTTTCTCGGTCCCTTTAAGAGGTAGGAGTTAAACAAGCTTAGGTCTGCGGTGCCCAGGGGGGACCCCATCCAGCCCACACTGAGTTTCATTCCTACCACCTTAGGAAAAAAAGTCATTATTTTGAGGCTTAGAAGTCATTTCTGCAATTCCCATAGAAAATCAATGGCGTCTCTATTCAATTGTGTGGAGCGCATATCAGGTGGATTTTCTCTGCCGCCTTAAGAGATACACGTGAAACTAAAGCCGATCCTGGGTGCCTAGGGTGCCTGTCATCCAATCCGCACTGAATTTCATTTCTAGCACATAGCCAAAAAATCGCCCCATTGACTTACATTGGAGTGCAGAAAAGGTCATTTTTTCTCGGTCCCTTTAAGAGGTAGGAGTTAAAGAAGCTTAGGTCTGCGGTGCCCAGGGGGGACCCCATCCAGCCCACACTGAGTTTCATTCCTACCACCTTAGGAAAAAAAGTCATTATTTTGAGGCTTAGAAGTCATTTCTGCAATTCCCATAGAAAATCAATGGCGTCTCTATTCAATTGTGTGGAGCGCATATCAGGTGGATTTTCTCTGCCGGCTTAAGAGATACACGTGAAACTAAAGCCGATCCTGGGTGCCTAGGGTGCCTGTCATCCAATCCGCACTGAATTTCATTTCTAGCACATAGCCAAAAAATCGCCCCATTGACTTACATTGGAGTGCAGAAAAGGTCATTTTTTCTCGGTCCCTTTAAGAGGTAGGAGTTAAACAAGCTTAGGTCTGCGGTGCCCAGGGGGGACCCCATCCAGCCCGCACTGAGTTTCATTCCTACCACCTTAGGAAAAAAAGTCATTATTTTGAGGCTTAGAAGTCATTTCTGCAATTCCCATAGAAAATCAACGGCGTCTCTAATTCAATTGTGTGGAGCGCATATCAGGTGGGTTTTCTCTGCCGGCTTAAGAGATACACGTGAAACTAAAGCCGATCCTGGGTGCCTAGGGTGCCTGTCATCCAATCCGCACTGAATTTCATTTCTAGCACATAGCCAAAAAATCGCCCCATTGACTTACATTGGAGTGCAGAAAAGGTCATTTTTTCTCGGTCCCTTTAAGAGGTAGGAGTTAAACAAGCTTAGGTCTGCGGTGCCCAGGGGGGACCCCATCCAGCCCACACTGAGTTTCATTCCTACCACCTTAGGAAAAAAAGTCATTATTTTGAGGCTTAGAAGACATTTCTGCAATTCCCATAGAAAATCAATGGCGTCTCTATTCAATTGTGTGGAGCGCATATCAGGTGGGTTTTCTCTGCCGGCTTAAGAGATACACGTGAAACTAAAGCCGATCCTGGGTGCCTAGGGTGCCTGTCATCCAATCCGCACTGAATTTCATTTCTAGCACATAGCCAAAAAATCGCCCCATTGACTTACATTGGAGTGCAGAAAAGGTCATTTTTTCTCGGTCCCTTTAAGAGGTAGGAGTTAAACAAGCTTAGGTCTGCGGTGCCCAGGGGGGACCCCATCCAGCCCACACTGAGTTTCATTCCTACCACCTTAGGAAAAAAAGTCATTATTTTGAGGCTTAGAAGTCATTTCTGCAATTCCCATAGAAAATCAATGGCGTCTCTATTCAATTGTGTGGAGCGCATATCAGGTGGATTTTCTCTGCCGCCTTAAGAGATACACGTGAAACTAAAGCCGATCCTGGGTGCCTAGGGTGCCTGTCATCCAATCCGCACTGAATTTCATTTCTAGCACATAGCCAAAAAATCGCCCCATTGACTTACATTGGAGTGCAGAAAAGGTCATTTTTTCTCGGTCCCTTTAAGAGGTAGGAGTTAAACAAGCTTAGGTCTGCGGTGCCCAGGGGGGACCCCATCCAGCCCACACTGAGTTTCATTCCTACCACCTTAGGAAAAAAAGTCATTATTTTGAGGCTTAGAAGTCATTTCTGCAATTCCCATAGAAAATCAATGGCGTCTCTATTCAATTGTGTGGAGCGCATATCAGGTGGATTTTCTCTGCCGGCTTAAGAGATACACGTGAAACTAAAGCCGATCCTGGGTGCCTAGGGTGCCTGTCATCCAATCCGCACTGAATTTCATTTCTAGCACATAGCCAAAAAATCGCCCCATTGACTTACATTGGAGTGCAGAAAAGGTCATTTTTTCTCGGTCCCTTTAAGAGGTAGGAGTTAAACAAGCTTAGGTCTGCGGTGCCCAGGGGGGACCCCATCCAGCCCGCACTGAGTTTCATTCCTACCACCTTAGGAAAAAAAGTCATTATTTTGAGGCTTAGAAGTCATTTCTGCATTTCCCATAGAAAATCAACGGCGTCTCTAATTCAATTGTGTGGAGCGCATATCAGGTGGGTTTTCTCTGCCGGCTTAAGAGATACACGTGAAACTAAAGCTGATCCTGGGTGCCTAGGGTGCCTGTCATCCAATCCGCACTGAATTTCATTTCTAGCACATAGCCAAAAAATCGCCCCATTGACTTACATTGGAGTGCAGAAAAGGTCATTTTTTCTCGGTCCCTTTAAGAGGTAGGAGTTAAACAAGCTTAGGTCTGCGGTGCCCAGGGGGGACCCCATCCAGCCCACACTGAGTTTCATTCCTACCACCTTAGGAAAAAAAGTCATTATTTTGAGGCTTAGAAGACATTTCTGCAATTTCCATAGAAAATCAATGGCGTCTCTATTCAATTGTGTGGAGCGCATATCAGGTGGATTTTCTCTGCCGGCTTAAGAGATACACGTGAAACTAAAGCCGATCCTGGGTGCCTAGGGTGCCTGTCATCCAATCCGCACTGAATTTCATTTCTAGCACATAGCCAAAAAATCGCCCCATTGACTTACATTGGAGTGCAGAAAATGTCATTTTTTCTCGGTCCCTTTAAGAGGTAGGAGTTAAACAAGCTTAGGTCTGCGGTGCCCAAGGGGGACCCCATCCAGCCCGCACTGAGTTTCATTCCTACCACCTTAGGAAAAAAAGTCATTATTTTGAGGCTTAGAAGTCATTTCTGCAGTTCCCATAGAAAATCAACGGCGTCTCTAATTCAATTGTGTGGAGCGCATATCAGGTGGGTTTTCTCTGCCGGCTTAAGAGATACACGTGAAACTAAAGCCGATCCTGGGTGCCTAGGGTGCCTGTCATCCAATCCGCACTGAATTTCATTTCTAGCACATAGCCAAAAAATCGCCCCATTGACTTACATTGGAGTGCAGAAAAGGTCATTTTTTCTCGGTCCCTTTAAGAGGTAGGAGTTAAACAAGCTTAGGTCTGCGGTGCCCAGGGGGGACCCCATCCAGCCCACACTGAGTTTCATTCCTACCACCTTAGGAAAAAAAGTCATTATTTTGAGGCTTAGAAGTCATTTCTGCAATTCCCATAGAAAATCAATGGCGTCTCTATTCAATTGTGTGGAGCGCATATCAGGTGGATTTTCTCTGCCGCCTTAAGAGATACACGTGAAACTAAAGCCGATCCTGGGTGCCTAGGGTGCCTGTCATCCAATCCGCACTGAATTTCATTTCTAGCACATAGCCAAAAAATCGCCCCATTGACTTACATTGGAGTGCAGAAAAGGTCATTTTTTCTCGGTCCCTTTAAGAGGTAGGAGTTAAACAAGCTTAGGTCTGCGGTGCCCAGGGGGGACCCCATCCAGCCCACACTGAGTTTCATTCCTACCACCTTAGGAAAAAAAGTCATTATTTTGAGGCTTAGAAGTCATTTCTGCAATTCCCATAGAAAATCAATGGCGTCTCTATTCAATTGTGTGGAGCGCATATCAGGTGGATTTTCTCTGCCGCCTTAAGAGATACACGTGAAACTAAAGCCGATCCTGGGTGCCTAGGGTGCCTGTCATCCAATCCGCACTGAATTTCATTTCTAGCACATAGCCAAAAAATCGCCCCATTGACTTACATTGGAGTGCAGAAAAGGTCATTTTTTCTCGGTCCCTTTAAGAGGTAGGAGTTAAACAAGCTTAGGTCTGCGGTGCCCAGGGGGGACCCCATCCAGCCCACACTGAGTTTCATTCCTACCACCTTAGGAAAAAAAGTCATTATTTTGAGGCTTAGAAGTCATTTCTGCAATTCCCATAGAAAATCAATGGCGTCTCTATTCAATTGTGTGGAGCGCATATCAGGTGGATTTTCTCTGCCGGCTTAAGAGATACACGTGAAACTAAAGCCGATCCTGGGTGCCTAGGGTGCCTGTCATCCAATCCGCACTGAATTTCATTTCTAGCACATAGCCAAAAAATCGCCCCATTGACTTACATTGGAGTGCAGAAAAGGTCATTTTTTCTCGGTCCCTTTAAGAGGTAGGAGTTAAACAAGCTTAGGTCTGCGGTGCCCAGGGGGGACCCCATCCAGCCCGCACTGAGTTTCATTCCTACCACCTTAGGAAAAAAAGTCATTATTTTGAGGCTTAGAAGTCATTTCTGCATTTCCCATAGAAAATCAACGGCGTCTCTAATTCAATTGTGTGGAGCGCATATCAGGTGGGTTTTCTCTGCCGGCTTAAGAGATACACGTGAAACTAAAGCTGATCCTGGGTGCCTAGGGTGCCTGTCATCCAATCCGCACTGAATTTCATTTCTAGCACATAGCCAAAAAATCGCCCCATTGACTTACATTGGAGTGCAGAAAAGGTCATTTTTTCTCGGTCCCTTTAAGAGGTAGGAGTTAAACAAGCTTAGGTCTGCGGTGCCCAGGGGGGACCCCATCCAGCCCACACTGAGTTTCATTCCTACCACCTTAGGAAAAAAAGTCATTATTTTGAGGCTTAGAAGACATTTCTGCAATTTCCATAGAAAATCAATGGCGTCTCTATTCAATTGTGTGGAGCGCATATCAGGTGGATTTTCTCTGCCGGCTTAAGAGATACACGTGAAACTAAAGCCGATCCTGGGTGCCTAGGGTGCCTGTCATCCAATCCGCACTGAATTTCATTTCTAGCACATAGCCAAAAAATCGCCCCATTGACTTACATTGGAGTGCAGAAAATGTCATTTTTTCTCGGTCCCTTTAAGAGGTAGGAGTTAAACAAGCTTAGGTCTGCGGTGCCCAAGGGGGACCCCATCCAGCCCGCACTGAGTTTCATTCCTACCACCTTAGGAAAAAAAGTCATTATTTTGAGGCTTAGAAGTCATTTCTGCAATTCCCATAGAAAATCAACGGCGTCTCTAATTCAATTGTGTGGAGCGCATATCAGGTGGGTTTTCTCTGCCGGCTTAAGAGATACACGTGAAACTAAAGCCGATCCTGGGTGCCTAGGGTGCCTGTCATCCAATCCGCACTGAATTTCATTTCTAGCACATAGCCAAAAAATCGCCCCATTGACTTACATTGGAGTGCAGAAAAGGTCATTTTTTCTCGGTCCCTTTAAGAGGTAGGAGTTAAACAAGCTTAGGTCTGCGGTGCCCAGGGGGGACCCCATCCAGCCCACACTGAGTTTCATTCCTACCACCTTAGGAAAAAAAGTCATTATTTTGAGGCTTAGAAGTCATTTCTGCAATTCCCATAGAAAATCAATGGCGTCTCTATTCAATTGTGTGGAGCGCATATCAGGTGGATTTTCTCTGCCGCCTTAAGAGATACACGTGAAACTAAAGCCGATCCTGGGTGCCTAGGGTGCCTGTCATCCAATCCGCACTGAATTTCATTTCTAGCACATAGCCAAAAAATCGCCCCATTGACTTACATTGGAGTGCAGAAAAGGTCATTTTTTCTCGGTCCCTTTAAGAGGTAGGAGTTAAACAAGCTTAGGTCTGCGGTGCCCAGGGGGGACCCCATCCAGCCCACACTGAGTTTCATTCCTACCACCTTAGGAAAAAAAGTCATTATTTTGAGGCTTAGAAGTCATTTCTGCAATTCCCATAGAAAATCAATGGCGTCTCTATTCAATTGTGTGGAGCGCATATCAGGTGGATTTTCTCTGCCGGCTTAAGAGATACACGTGAAACTAAAGCCGATCCTGGGTGCCTAGGGTGCCTGTCATCCAATCCGCACTGAATTTCATTTCTAGCACATAGCCAAAAAATCGCCCCATTGACTTACATTGGAGTGCAGAAAAGGTCATTTTTTCTCGGTCCCTTTAAGAGGTAGGAGTTAAACAAGCTTAGGTCTGCGGTGCCCAGGGGGGACCCCATCCAGCCCGCACTGAGTTTCATTCCTACCACCTTAGGAAAAAAAGTCATTATTTTGAGGCTTAGAAGTCATTTCTGCATTTCCCATAGAAAATCAACGGCGTCTCTAATTCAATTGTGTGGAGCGCATATCAGGTGGGTTTTCTCTGCCGGCTTAAGAGATACACGTGAAACTAAAGCTGATCCTGGGTGCCTAGGGTGCCTGTCATCCAATCCGCACTGAATTTCATTTCTAGCACATAGCCAAAAAATCGCCCCATTGACTTACATTGGAGTGCAGAAAAGGTCATTTTTTCTCGGTCCCTTTAAGAGGTAGGAGTTAAACAAGCTTAGGTCTGCGGTGCCCAGGGGGGACCCCATCCAGCCCACACTGAGTTTCATTCCTACCACCTTAGGAAAAAAAGTCATTATTTTGAGGCTTAGAAGACATTTCTGCAATTTCCATAGAAAATCAATGGCGTCTCTATTCAATTGTGTGGAGCGCATATCAGGTGGATTTTCTCTGCCGGCTTAAGAGATACACGTGAAACTAAAGCCGATCCTGGGTGCCTAGGGTGCCTGTCATCCAATCCGCACTGAATTTCATTTCTAGCACATAGCCAAAAAATCGCCCCATTGACTTACATTGGAGTGCAGAAAATGTCATTTTTTCTCGGTCCCTTTAAGAGGTAGGAGTTAAACAAGCTTAGGTCTGCGGTGCCCAAGGGGGACCCCATCCAGCCCGCACTGAGTTTCATTCCTACCACCTTAGGAAAAAAAGTCATTATTTTGAGGCTTAGAAGTCATTTCTGCAATTCCCATAGAAAATCAACGGCGTCTCTAATTCAATTGTGTGGAGCGCATATCAGGTGGGTTTTCTCTGCCGGCTTAAGAGATACACGTGAAACTAAAGCCGATCCTGGGTGCCTAGGGTGCCTGTCATCCAATCCGCACTGAATTTCATTTCTAGCACATAGCCAAAAAATCGCCCCATTGACTTACATTGGAGTGCAGAAAAGGTCATTTTTTCTCGGTCCCTTTAAGAGGTAGGAGTTAAACAAGCTTAGGTCTGCGGTGCCCAGGGGGGACCCCATCCAGCCCACACTGAGTTTCATTCCTACCACCTTAGGAAAAAAAGTCATTATTTTGAGGCTTAGAAGTCATTTCTGCAATTCCCATAGAAAATCAATGGCGTCTCTATTCAATTGTGTGGAGCGCATATCAGGTGGATTTTCTCTGCCGGCTTAAGAGATACACGTGAAACTAAAGCCGATCCTGGGTGCCTAGGGTGCCTGTCATCCAATCCGCACTGAATTTCATTTCTAGCACATAGCCAAAAAATCGCCCCATTGACTTACATTGGAGTGCAGAAAAGGTCATTTTTTTCTCGGTCCCTTTAAGAGGTAGGAGTTAAACAAGCTTAGGTCTGCGTTGCCCAGGGGGGACCCCATCCAGCCCGCACTGAGTTTCATTCCTACCACCTTAGGAAAAAAAGTCATTATTTTGAGGCTTAGAAGTCATTTCTGCATTTCCCATAGAAAATCAACGGCGTCTCTAATTCAATTGTGTGGAGCGCATATCAGGTGGGTTTTCTCTGCCGGCTTAAGAGATACACGTGAAACTAAAGCTGATCCTGGGTGCCTAGGGTGCCTGTCATCCAATCCGCACTGAATTTCATTTCTAGCACATAGCCAAAAAATCGCCCCATTGACTTACATTGGAGTGCAGAAAAGGTCATTTTTTCTCGGTCCCTTTAAGAGGTAGGAGTTAAACAAGCTTAGGTCTGCGGTGCCCAGGGGGGACCCCATCCAGCCCACACTGAGTTTCATTCCTACCACCTTAGGAAAAAAAGTCATTATTTTGAGGCTTAGAAGACATTTCTGCAATTCCCATAGAAAATCAATGGCGTCTCTATTCAATTGTGTGGAGCGCATATCAGGTGGATTTTCTCTGCCGGCTTAAGAGATACACGTGAAACTAAAGCCGATCCTGGGTGCCTAGGGTGCCTGTCATCCAATCCGCACTGAATTTCATTTCTAGCACATAGCCAAAAAATCGCCCCATTGACTTACATTGGAGTGCAGAAAATGTCATTTTTTCTCGGTCCCTTTAAGAGGTAGGAGTTAAACAAGCTTAGGTCTGCGGTGCCCAAGGGGGACCCCATCCAGCCCGCACTGAGTTTCATTCCTACCACCTTAGGAAAAAAAGTCATTATTTTGAGGCTTAGAAGTCATTTCTGCAATTCCCATAGAAAATCAACGGCGTCTCTAATTCAATTGTGTGGAGCGCATATCAGGTGGGTTTTCTCTGCCGGCTTAAGAGATACACGTGAAACTAAAGCCGATCCTGGGTGCCTAGGGTGCCTGTCATCCAATCCGCACTGAATTTCATTTCTAGCACATAGCCAAAAAATCGCCCCATTGACTTACATTGGAGTGCAGAAAAGGTCATTTTTTCTCGGTCCCTTTAAGAGGTAGGAGTTAAACAAGCTTAGGTCTGCGGTGCCCAGGGGGGACCCCATCCAGCCCACACTGAGTTTCATTCCTACCACCTTAGGAAAAAAAGTCATTATTTTGAGGCTTAGAAGTCATTTCTGCAATTCCCATAGAAAATCAATGGCGTCTCTATTCAATTGTGTGGAGCGCATATCAGGTGGATTTTCTCTGCTGCCTTAAGAGATACACGTGAAACTAAAGCCGATCCTGGGTGCCTAGGGTGCCTGTCATCCAATCCGCACTGAATTTCATTTCTAGCACATAGCCAAAAAATCGCCCCATTGACTTACATTGGAGTGCAGAAAAGGTCATTTTTTCTCGGTCCCTTTAAGAGGTAGGAGTTAAACAAGCTTAGGTCTGCGGTGCCCAGGGGGGACCCCATCCAGCCCGCACTGAGTTTCATTCCTACCACCTTAGGAAAAAAAGTCATTATTTTGAGGCTTAGAAGTCATTTCTGCATTTCCCATAGAAAATCAACGGCGTCTCTAATTCAATTGTGTGGAGCGCATATCAGGTGGGTTTTCTCGTTACAATGTTTTTATTGGAATTTTTTAAGAAAGTTTTATACATAGCAAAGACATACATTGATGCAAATAAAACAATTTCCAAATATTCTGGAAACAACAGGCTTCCAGAAAATTATATGTCAAAACACACAAAACTCAAAAACTCACATAACATAAAAGAAACAAGAAACAAACTAGTGCAACTAATCAAAAGAAAAGAACAGAGCAGATATTTCAGGTCAAGGTCAAATCAAATTCAAATTAAGATTAAAAAGCAGAGTTGCGTGGAATATGAAAAGAAAATATTTGAGGACCATAGATATATTTGTGTAATATACTTGAGAAAAGATAAAATAGTCAAAAGCCAGGTTATATCACTAATGGAGGCGATAGTAAGATATTACAATCTGTTTCATAAAATTTCCTCCATAAATCCCAGTTTTTGTAAAACTTGGTAGATGTGTTCGAACCAATTGCTATATATTCTTCATATGAGTAGCACAGTTTCATACTGTTTTTAACTTCTACTATAGAGGGGCATGTAGTAGTTCTCCAGTATCTGGTGAGAACTAGTTTGGCTATGACCAGTAATTTGCATGTTATAAATCTCTCATTAATAGGTACAGTTAAGATATCTATCATAAGCAATACCAATTGAGGAGTATAAAACACATCATGACCAACAATTTTTGATAAAAGATCAAATACATCTCTCCAAAATCTACTGATATTTGGGCAATACCATAGTAGATGAGACAGGTTACCTACACACCCACAGTTCCTCCAACATAGGTCAGAATTATTGGGGTACATTTTACTTATTTTCACAGGGGTATAGTACCAATACAGCCACGTTTTTGTGATAGCTTCAACATGAGTAACGCTTTTTAAGCACTTCAAAGTGAAAGATATTGCTTCAGTCCATTGTTCAGGAGTAATAGTTATGTCCAGTTCCTTTCCCCATGTAGAGAGTGGTTTATCATTTTGGAATTCCATGTAGTTGTCCAATAAATTATATATAGGCCTCAGGCCTAACGAGTTATTTTTAATATGGATAAATAATGATGGACAACACATAATAGGTTCGTAGTTATGGTTTTCCAAGAAATCTTTTATACGTAAATATGTAAAAATTTCCCTGTCTCTCAAATGAAATCTGTCTTTCAGTGTGGCAAAATCAATAATTTGAAAATTGGAAAGGATCTTGTCCACTGTATCTATACCCTTTTCTGACCAACAGCACAGGTCAATGTCTTGAATGGCATAGCTTAATATACTAAGAGGAGAGTGTTGTATGTATTTATTGGATTCAATATATGAAAAATTATGAGCCAATTTCCAATTATATATAGTGGCATAGGTACTAGGTGTTAAATGTTTTGGTGTAGGGATTTTCCAAAAATGTAAATAGATAAATAATGCAGGTTCAATGTCATTCATAAAAAATTTTTCAATCTTTACCCAATGTGGTGGATCAAGTGTATTGTTCCATTTTTTAATTGATGAAACTAGAGTTGCTATGTGGTACCTTTTAGCGTCAGGTACCCCTAGGCCGCCAACAGATTTATGTTTAGACATAATATTATATGCAATCCTCGGTTGTTTACCAGACCAAATGTATTTTGATAATATGGATCTAATTTTGGAAAAGAAGGAAGTAGGTAAAGTGATAGGGACATTCCTAAAGAGATACAACAGCTTCGGAAGGAGGAGCATTTTGTAGGATGCAATCCTACCCAACCAGGAGGCCTCAATTTTAGTAAAATAGGTGATATCTTCTTTCATTTTTTTGATAAAAGGAATGAAATTTAGTTTGTATGTTAATTTAGAAGAGCTAGGTACTTGTATTCCCAAATAATTTATCGAAGTGAGTTGCCAATCCAAAGGGAAATTTATGCGGAGTCTATCAATGTCTTCTTTAGGGATATTAATTGGGAGTGCCTGAGATTTTGATTGATTTAAAGAATAGTAAGACACTGAGCCAAATTCATTGAGTGTAGTCATCACATTGGTTAGTGATGTGAGAGGGTTGGCCATTGTAAGAATGATGTCATCTGCATATAGAGAAATCAAGTGAGAGTCATCCCCTATTTTAATACCATCAATTTTTTGATGGGATCTTAACATTTGGGCCAAAGGTTCTATTGACAAGATGAAAATAGTAGGGGATAAGGGACAACCCTGACGGGTTCCATTGGAGATTGGAAAGGCATCTGATAAAGAACCATTACAAAATACTTTTGCAGATGGATTGACATACAGAGCGTGAATAGCATTTAAAATGGGACCATCAAAACCCATAGCACCTAGAGCCGAGAAGGTATATTGCCAGTTAATTCTGTCAAAGGCCTTCTCGGCATCTAGGGCCAAGAAAACTGCCTCCATCTTCCTATATTCCACATAGTGTAATATATTCAATACCCTTCTAGTGTTGTCAGCACCATGTCTCCTTTTTACGAATCCTACTTGATCCCCTCCAACCAGCAATGGAATGATTTTATTTAATCTAGAGGCCACTATTTTTGCGTAAATTTTTAGATCACAATTCAATAATGAGATAGGCCTAAAATTGGGAGGGGTGTCTGGGTCTTTTCCTTGTTTGGGTAGAGTAACAATGATAGCTTGAAGATTTTCTTCAGGAAAAGACCCAGTACTCATACAATTTTGGAAAAAAGGGGTCAGGATGGGGGTTAAAATATCTATAAATCGTTTATAATATTCATTGGATAGGCCATCTTGGCCAGGGGATTTATTTAGAGGCAAAGAGGAGATAGCTTGTTTGATTTCTAGTTCCAGGATAGGGAGGTTCAGGATATCTAATTGTTCTTGGGATATTTTTGGTAGGGATACTTTGTTTAAAAATTCATTTATGGAGGTTATAGTAGGTTGTATGATTTTGGGGTCGTTTTTAAGGTTATAAAGACTTTTATAATATTCCATAAATTCGTTAGCTATATCATGTGGGGCAAAAACTTTCCCAGATTTATCTTTATTCCACAGGAAGGGGATTTTATTCTTTTTATGTTGTTGTTTAAACCTGTAGGCCAAAAGTTTGCTTGATTTATTATTAAAATTATAATAATTAGCGCCTGTTTTCCTATGCTTTTTTTCATACTCTGCAAAAAGAAATGTGCTTAATTGATCTCTTAAGGTTCTTATCTCATCTCTAAGTAAGGCAGATGGTTTCTTTTTATTTAATATTTCAGTGTCATGTATTTTTTTTAGAATATCATCCATTTCTTTATTCTTGATTTTTTTGGCCTTACTACCTATTTTGATAAATTCTCCCCTGATGTATGCTTTGTGTGCATTCCATATGGAATTTATATGTGTATCTTCTCTTGTGTTAATTTGAAAATACTCTTGGAGATATTTTTCCAACTCATTGCCATATATGGGGTGATTTAAAATAAATGTATTTGCTCTCCATAGATATGTGGGATAGGTATTGATTTTTTCTTTGATAGATAGATTAATAGGGGCATGGTCTGTCCACTCTCTATGACCAATAGATACAGAATCAACCTGTAATAGCAGATTCTTATCTGACAAAAATAGATCTATTCTCGAATAGCTATTATACGCTACAGAATAAAAGAATAGTCTCTTTCTGAGCCGTGATTAACTCTCCATATGTCATATAGATCATTATTATATAAAACGTCTGTAAAAGCAGAGGTTTTCCTTCTATCAGGAAAGCTGGAGTCCCATTCATTATCAGGGGTTACATTGAAATCACCTAACAGTAAGAGATATCCTTGTTTGTGTTTGTTGGCTAATTTAACCATTTTGTTAAGAAATTTAATTTGTCCTTTACAAGGTGCATAGATTGAAAGAATGGTATATAATACATTATTAAGTTCAGCTATCAACAAGATATATCGACCGTTAGGGTCGCTAATAGTTTTAATCAGTTTAAATGCTATAGTATTTTTGATAGCTATAAATATACCTCTAGATTTAGACTTAAAGTTTGAATAGAAGATGTTGGGAAAATTTTTGTTTTGAATTCTTATATTATCTTTTTCCACTAAGTGGGTCTCCTGAATAGCGACAACATCGCATTTAGACTTATGGATTTCCCTCCAAAGTTGAGATCTCTTATAAGGGGTATTAAGCCCATTAACATTCAAAGACATGAACTTAACAACCATACTTATACACATAGATATCGCAAATAACAGCCTTGATACTTATCATAGATGCACTTGAAATTTCTCGGATTTCCACGCAATTCTGCTCACACAAAAAAAAAGACATTAGAGATATATAACAATCAAAGCAGAAAAACAGAACAAAAAACAAAATAACTCTGCAAATGTAGCAGAATAACTCTTTGTGGGGGGGTTTAGTCCACTTGAAACGGGATCTTGAAATCAACTTCTTGAACATAGTCATTATGAACAAGGTCAAGGATGAACTCAAAGTTTCCTGCAAAATGCTTATCAGCGACCAACTTTCCTCCAATCTGGCGGGACATGCGTTGGTTTAGGACGTTGATTTATTTCCTTCACTGCAATATTCCATCTGTTCAGCATTGCCATTCCTTCTTCTAAATTCTTAATGATAAAAGTTTTTCCATCTTTTAACACGAGAAGTTTGACCGGAAAGCCCCAACGGTATATTATTTTATTCTCTCTGAGGGCTTTTGTGATTGGTAATAATTTTCGTCTTTGCTGTAAAGTATCTGCAGATAAGTCCGTGAATAACTGCAATTTTTTGAATCTTTCAGGAAGGTCTGGAGCGTTCCTTGAAGACGACATCAGAGATTCTTTTATGTGATAAAAATGAAACCTTGCTAAGACATCCCTAGGGACATCATCTGGGAGAAAATTTGGTTTCGGAATGCGATGAATTCTGTCAATTAGCATATCTGTAGCCGAGCAATCTGGTAGAAGCAGCATTACGTATTCTTGTACGTAGTTTTTTAGATCTGTATTTACCACACTCTCTGGGATGCCTCTAAATTTGATGTTGTTCCTTCTCGCTCTATCTTCTAGATCGGCGATTTTCATTTTAATACTTTGTGTCTGATTTTCAAGTTCATAATGGGCATCAATTAAATCGTTGTGAGATGTTGTCATATCAGACATTTTATTTTCTATGTGTAATATTCTAGCTTCAGCCGCAGCAACAGCTTTTTTAACAGGATTCAGCATATTCATAAAGTCAGATCGTATAGATTTTTTAAACGCACAAAGCATAAGCTTCATAGAGTCTCCAGACAGAGGTGCACTGGAGGTCTCCACATTATCCAGTTCTAGCATTAAAGAGTCAGTTTCTTCATCTGAATCCATACCTCCCACAGCCCCCTCAATCTCTTCCTGAAGTCTCAATCTGTGTTTATCAGGGCTTTCTAAAGGGGGAGAACATGATGGTGATTCAGTATCATCTCTAATCTTTTGTACTGTGCGCTTCCTCACTGATCTTGCCATATCTTCACTTTCTCTACTATCATCTGTGCCCCAATCTTTCATACCTGGGACCTTTGGTTGAGGTGGAACTGAACTGCTTCGGCGTCTACTCACAGTTTTTTTCTTCTGTGCAGAAGACATGATCTCTGATGGAGCTTTGTTGTGCTTCTGGCTCTGTCTTGTTTTAGGACGGGAGCCATCTTGAAAATCCCCAGCTTCTTTAACAACAAAGAAATCTGGAAGCTTAGAGATCTCTGAGGACTTCTTTGTATTCCTTCTGGTTCCTGAAGACATCCTGAGTTGTCAAGGGTCTTTCCAGCCGATTTAAAGCAGGAGGAGAGGTCCAAAATGCTGTATTTACTAGTTGCTGAGCAGGAGCTCTGAGTTCAAGCAGCCATCTTCCTCCAGTGCCAAGCCACGCCCCCTCAGGTGGGTTTTCTCTGCCGGCTTAAGAGATACACGTGAAACTAAAGCCGATCCTGGGTGCCTAGGGTGCCTGTCATCCAATCCGCACTGAATTTCATTTCTAGCACATAGCCAAAAAATCGCCCCATTGACTTACATTGGAGTGCAGAAAAGGTCATTTTTTCTCGGTCCCTTTAAGAGGTAGGAGTTAAACAAGCTTAGGTCTGCGGTGCCCAGGGGGGACCCCATCCAGCCCACACTGAGTTTCATTCCTACCACCTTAGGAAAAAAAGTCATTATTTTGAGGCTTAGAAGACATTTCTGCAATTCCCATAGAAAATCAATGGCGTCTCTATTCAATTGTGTGGAGCGCATATCAGGTGGGTTTTCTCTGCCGGCTTAAGAGATACACGTGAAACTAAAGCCGATCCTGGGTGCCTAGGGTGCCTGTCATCCAATCCGCACTGAATTTCATTTCTAGCACATAGCCAAAAAATCGCCCCATTGACTTACATTGGAGTGCAGAAAAGGTCATTTTTTCTCGGTCCCTTTAAGAGGTAGGAGTTAAACAAGCTTAGGTCTGCGGTGCCCAGGGGGGACCCCATCCAGCCCACACTGAGTTTCATTCCTACCACCTTAGGAAAAAAAGTCATTATTTTGAGGCTTAGAAGTCATTTCTGCAATTCCCATAGAAAATCAATGGCGTCTCTATTCAATTGTGTGGAGCGCATATCAGGTGGATTTTCTCTGCCGCCTTAAGAGATACACGTGAAACTAAAGCCGATCCTGGGTGCCTAGGGTGCCTGTCATCCAATCCGCACTGAATTTCATTTCTAGCACATAGCCAAAAAATCGCCCCATTGACTTACATTGGAGTGCAGAAAAGGTCATTTTTTCTCGGTCCCTTTAAGAGGTAGGAGTTAAACAAGCTTAGGTCTGCGGTGCCCAGGGGGGACCCCATCCAGCCCACACTGAGTTTCATTCCTACCACCTTAGGAAAAAAAGTAATTATTTTGAGGCTTAGAAGTCATTTCTGCAATTCCCATAGAAAATCAATGGCGTCTCTATTCAATTGTGTGGAGCGCATATCAGGTGGATTTTCTCTGCCGGCTTAAGAGATACACGTGAAACTAAAGCCGATCCTGGGTGCCTAGGGTGCCTGTCATCCAATCCGCACTGAATTTCATTTCTAGCACATAGCCAAAAAATCGCCCCATTGACTTACATTGGAGTGCAGAAAAGGTCATTTTTTCTCGGTCCCTTTAAGAGGTAGGAGTTAAACAAGCTTAGGTCTGCGGTGCCCAGGGGGGACCCCATCCAGCCCGCACTGAGTTTCATTCCTACCACCTTAGGAAAAAAAGTCATTATTTTGAGGCTTAGAAGTCATTTCTGCATTCCCATAGAAAATCAACGGCGTCTCTAATTCAATTGTGTGGAGCGCATATCAGGTGGGTTTTCTCTGCCGGCTTAAGAGATACACGTGAAACTAAAGCTGATCCTGGGTGCCTAGGGTGCCTGTCATCCAATCCGCACTGAATTTCATTTCTAGCACATAGCCAAAAAATCGCCCCATTGACTTACATTGGAGTGCAGAAAAGGTCATTTTTTCTCGGTCCCTTTAAGAGGTAGGAGTTAAACAAGCTTAGGTCTGCGGTGCCCAGGGGGGACCCCATCCAGCCCACACTGAGTTTCATTCCTACCACCTTAGGAAAAAAAGTCATTATTTTGAGGCTTAGAAGACATTTCTGCAATTCCCATAGAAAATCAATGGCGTCTCTATTCAATTGTGTGGAGCGCATATCAGGTGGATTTTCTCTGCCGGCTTAAGAGATACACGTGAAACTAAAGCCGATCCTGGGTGCCTAGGGTGCCTGTCATCCAATCCGCACTGAATTTCATTTCTAGCACATAGCCAAAAAATCGCCCCATTGACTTACATTGGAGTGCAGAAAATGTCATTTTTTCTCGGTCCCCTTTAAGAGGTAGGAGTTAAACAAGCTTAGGTCTGCGGTGCCCAAGGGGGACCCCATCCAGCCCGCACTGAGTTTCATTCCTACCACCTTAGGAAAAAAAGTCATTATTTTGAGGCTTAGAAGTCATTTCTGCAATTCCCATAGAAAATCAACGGCGTCTCTAATTCAATTGTGTGGAGCGCATATCAGGTGGGTTTTCTCTGCCGGCTTAAGAGATACACGTGAAACTAAAGCCGATCCTGGGTGCCTAGGGTGCCTGTCATCCAATCCGCACTGAATTTCATTTCTAGCACATAGCCAAAAAATCGCCCTATTGACTTACATTGGAGTGCAGAAAAGGTCATTTTTTCTCGGTCCCTTTAAGAGGTAGGAGTTAAACAAGCTTAGGTCTGCGGTGCCCAGGGGGGACCCCATCCAGCCCACACTGAGTTTCATTCCTACCACCTTAGGAAAAAAAGTCATTATTTTGAGGCTTAGAAGTCATTTCTGCAATTCCCATAGAAAATCAATGGCGTCTCTATTCAATTGTGTGGAGCGCATATCAGGTGGATTTTCTCTGCCGCCTTAAGAGATACACGTGAAACTAAAGCCGATCCTGGGTGCCTAGGGTGCCTGTCATCCAATCCGCACTGAATTTCATTTCTAGCACATAGCCAAAAAATCGCCCCATTGACTTACATTGGAGTGCAGAAAAGGTCATTTTTTCTCGGTCCCTTTAAGAGGTAGGAGTTAAACAAGCTTAGGTCTGCGGTGCCCAGGGGGGACCCCATCCAGCCCACACTGAGTTTCATTCCTACCACCTTAGGAAAAAAAGTCATTATTTTGAGGCTTAGAAGTCATTTCTGCAATTCCCATAGAAAATCAATGGCGTCTCTATTCAATTGTGTGGAGCGCATATCAGGTGGATTTTCTCTGCCGGCTTAAGAGATACACGTGAAACTAAAGCCGATCCTGGGTGCCTAGGGTGCCTGTCATCCAATCCGCACTGAATTTCATTTCTAGCACATAGCCAAAAAATCGCCCCATTGACTTACATTGGAGTGCAGAAAAGGTCATTTTTTTCTCGGTCCCTTTAAGAGGTAGGAGTTAAACAAGCTTAGGTCTGCGTTGCCCAGGGGGGACCCCATCCAGCCCGCACTGAGTTTCATTCCTACCACCTTAGGAAAAAAAGTCATTATTTTGAGGCTTAGAAGTCATTTCTGCAATTCCCATAGAAAATCAACTGGCGTCTCTAATTCAATTGTGTGGAGCGCATATCAGGTGGATTTTCTCTGCCGGCTTAAGAGATACACGTGAAACTAAAGCCGATCCTGGGTGCCTAGGGTGCCTGTCATCCAATCCGCACTGAATTTCATTTCTAGCACATAGCCAAAAAATCGCCCCATTGACTTACATTGGAGTGCAGAAAAGGTCATTTTTTCTCGGTCCCTTTAAGAGGTAGGAGTTAAACAAGCTTAGGTCTGCGGTGCCCAAGGGGGACCCCATCCAGCCCGCACTGAGTTTCATTCCTACCACCTTAGGAAAAAAAGTCATTATTTTGAGGCTTAGAAGTCATTTCTGCAATTCCCATAGAAAATCAACGGCGTCTCTAATTCAATTGTGTGGAGCGCATATCAGGTGGGTTTTCTCTGCCGGCTTAAGAGATACACGTGAAACTAAAGCCGATCCTGGGTGCCTAGGGTGCCTGTCATCCAATCCGCACTGAATTTCATTTCTAGCACATAGCCAAAAAATCGCCCCATTGACTTACATTGGAGTGCAGAAAAGGTCATTTTTTCTCGGTCCCTTTAAGAGGTAGGAGTTAAACAAGCTTAGGTCTGCGGTGCCCAGGGGGGACCCCATCCAGCCCGCACTGAGTTTCATTCCTACCACCTTAGGAAAAAAAAGTCATTATTTTGAGGCTTAGAAGTCATTTCTGCAATTCCCATAGAAAATCAATGGCGTCTCTATTCAATTGTGTGGAGCGCATATCAGGTGGGTTTTCTCTGCCGCCTTAAGAGATACACGTGAAACTAAAGCCGATCCTGGGTGCCTAGGGTGCCTGTCATCCAATCCGCACTGAATTTCATTTCTAGCACATAGCCAAAAAATCGCCCCATTGACTTACATTGGAGTGCAGAAAAGGTCATTTTTTCTCGGTCCCTTTAAGAGGTAGGAGTTAAACAAGCTTAGGTCTGCGGTGCCCAGGGGGGACCCCATCCAGCCCACACTGAGTTTCATTCCTACCACCTTAGGAAAAAAAGTCATTATTTTGAGGCTTAGAAGTCATTTCTGCAATTCCCATAGAAAATCAATGGCGTCTCTATTCAATTGTGTGGAGCGCATATCAGGTGGATTTTCTCTGCCGGCTTAAGAGATACACGTGAAACTAAAGCCGATCCTGGGTGCCTAGGGTGCCTGTCATCCAATCCGCACTGAATTTCATTTCTAGCACATAGCCAAAAAATCGCCCCATTGACTTACATTGGAGTGCAGAAAAGGTCATTTTTTCTCGGTCCCTTTAAGAGGTAGGAGTTAAACAAGCTTAGGTCTGCGGTGCCCAGGGGGGACCCCATCCAGCCCGCACTGAGTTTCATTCCTACCACCTTAGGAAAAAAAGTCATTATTTTGAGGCTTAGAAGTCATTTCTGCAATTCCCATAGAAAATCAATGGCGTCTCTATTCAATTGTGTGGAGCGCATATCAGGTGGGGTTTTCTCTGCCGGCTTAAGAGATACACGTGAAACTAAAGCCGATCCTGGGTGCCTAGGGTGCCTGTCATCCAATCCGCACTGAATTTCATTTCTAGCACATAGCCAAAAAATCGCCCCATTGACTTACATTGGAGTGCAGAAAAGGTCATTTTTTCTCGGTCCCTTTAAGAGGTAGGAGTTAAACAAGCTTAGGTCTGCGGTGCCCAGGGGGGACCCCATCCAGCCCAGCACTGAGTTTCATTCCTACCACCTTAGGAAAAAAAAGTCATTATTTTGAGGCTTAGAAGTCATTTCTCTGCAATTCCCATAGAAAATCAACGGCGTCTCTATTCAATTGTGTGGAGCGCATATCAGGTGGGTTTTCTCTGCCGGCTTAAGAGATACACGTGAAACTAAAGCCGATCCTGGGTGCCTAGGGTGCCTGTCATCCAATCCGCACTGAATTTCATTTCTAGCACATAGCCAAAAAATCGCCCCATTGACTTACATTGGAGTGCAGAAAAGGTCATTTTTTCTCGGTCCCTTTAAGAGGTAGGAGTTAAACAAGCTTAGGTCTGCGGTGCCCAGGGGGACCCCATCCAGCCCGCACTGAGTTTCATTCCTACCACCTTAGGAAAAAAAGTCATTATTTTGAGGCTTAGAAGTCATTTCTGCAATTCCCATAGAAAATCAATGGCGTCTCTATTCAATTGTGTGGAGCGCATATCAGGTGGGTTTTCTCTGCCGGCTTAAGAGATACACGTGAAACTAAAGCCGATCCTGGGTGCCTAGGGTGCCTGTCATCCAATCCGCACTGAATTTCATTTCTAGCACATAGCCAAAAAATCGCCCCATTGACTTACATTGGAGTGCAGAAAAGGTCATTTTTTTCTCGGTCCCTTTAAGAGGTAGGAGTTAAACAAGCTTAGGTCTGCGGTGCCCGGGGGGACCCCATCCAGCCCGCACTGAGTTTCATTCCTACCACCTTAGGAAAAAAAGTCATTTTTTGAGGCTTAGAAGTCATTTCTGCAATTCCCATAGAAAATCAACGGCGTCTCTATTCAATTGTGTGGAGCGCATATCAGGTGGGTTTTCTCTGCCGGCTTAAGAGATACACGTGAAACTAAAGCCGATCCTGGGTGCCTAGGGTGCCTGTCATCCAATCCGCACTGAATTTCATTTCTAGCACATAGCCAAAAAATCGCCCCATTGACTTACATTGGAGTGCAGAAAAGGTCATTTTTTCTCGGTCCCTTTAAGAGGTAGGAGTTAAACAAGCTTAGGTCTGCGGTGCCCAGGGGGGACCCCATCCAGCCCGCACTGAGTTTCATTCCTACCACCTTAGGAAAAAAAGTCATTATTTTGAGGCTTAGAAGTCATTTCTGCAATTCCCATAGAAAATCAACGGCGTCTCTATTCAATTGTGTGGAGCGCATATCAGGTGGGTTTTCTCTGCCGGCTTAAGAGATACACGTGAAACTAAAGCCGATCCTGGGTGCCTAGGGTGCCTGTCATCCAATCCGCACTGAATTTCATTTCTAGCACATAGCCAAAAAATCGCCCCATTGACTTACATTGGAGTGCAGAAAAGGTCATTTTTTCTCGGTCCCTTTAAGAGGTAGGAGTTAAACAAGCTTAGGTCTGCGGTGCCCAGGGGGGACCCCATCCAGCCCGCACTGAGTTTCATTCCTACCACCTTAGGAAAAAAGTCATTATTTTGAGGCTTAGAAGTCATTTCTGCAATTCCCATAGAAAATCAACGGCGTCTCTATTCAATTGTGTGGAGCGCATATCAGGTGGGTTTTCTCTGCCGGCTTAAGAGATACACGTGAAACTAAAGCCGATCCTGGGTGCCTAGGGTGCCTGTCATCCAATCCGCACTGAATTTCATTTCTAGCACATAGCCAAAAAATCGCCCCATTGACTTACATTGGAGTGCAGAAAAGGTCATTTTTTCTCGGTCCCTTTAAGAGGTAGGAGTTAAACAAGCTTAGGTCTGCGGTGCCCAGGGGGGACCCCATCCAGCCCGCACTGAGTTTCATTCCTACCACCTTAGGAAAAAAGTCATTATTTTGAGGCTTAGAAGTCATTTCTGCAATTCCCATAGAAAATCAACGGCGTCTCTATTCAATTGTGTGGAGCGCATATCAGGTGGGTTTTCTCTGCCGGCTTAAGAGATACACGTGAAACTAAAGCCGATCCTGGGTGCCTAGGGTGCCTGTCATCCAATCCGCACTGAATTTCATTTCTAGCACATAGCCAAAAAATCGCCCCATTGACTTACATTGGAGTGCAGAAAGGTCATTTTTTCTCGGTCCCTTTAAGAGGTAGGAGTTAAACAAGCTTAGGTCTGCGGTGCCCAGGGGGACCCCATCCAGCCCGCACTGAGTTTCATTCCTACCACCTTAGGAAAAAAAAGTCATTATTTTGAGGCTTAGAAGTCATTTCTGCAATTCCCATAGAAAATCAACGGCGTCTCTATTCAATTGTGTGGAGCGCATATCAGGTGGGTTTTCTCTGCCGGCTTAAGAGATACACGTGAAACTAAAGCCGATCCTGGGTGCCTAGGGTGCCTGTCATCCAATCCGCACTGAATTTCATTTCTAGCACATAGCCAAAAAATCGCCCCATTGACTTACATTGGAGTGCAGAAAAGGTCATTTTTCTCGGTCCCTTTAAGAGGTAGGAGTTAAACAAGCTTAGGTCTGCGGTGCCCAGGGGGGACCCCATCCAGCCCGCACTGAGTTTCATTCCTACCACCTTAGGAAAAAAAGTCATTATTTTGAGGCTTAGAAGTCATTTCTGCAATTCCCATAGAAAATCAACGGCGTCTCTATTCAATTGTGTGGAGCGCATATCAGGTGGGTTTTCTCTGCCGGCTTAAGAGATACACGTGAAACTAAAGCCGATCCTGGGTGCCTAGGGTGCCTGTCATCCAATCCGCACTGAATTTCATTTCTAGCACATAGCCAAAAAATCGCCCCATTGACTTACATTGGAGTGCAGAAAAGGTCATTTTTTCTCGGTCCCTTTAAGAGGTAGGAGTTAAACAAGCTTAGGTCTGCGGTGCCCAGGGGGGACCCCATCCAGCCCGCACTGAGTTTCATTCCTACCACCTTAGGAAAAAAAAGTCATTATTTTGAGGCTTAGAAGTCATTTCTGCAATTCCCATAGAAAATCAACGGCGTCTCTATTCAATCGTGTGGAGCGCATATCAGGTGGGTTTTCTCTGCCGGCTTAAGAGATACACGTGAAACTAAAGCCGATCCTGGGTGCCTAGGGTGCCTGTCATCCAATCCGCACTGAATTTCATTTCTAGCACATAGCCAAAAAATCGCCCCATTGACTTACATTGGAGTGCAGAAAAGACTCATTTTTTCTCGGTCCCTTTAAGAGGTAGGAGTTAAACAAGCTTAGGTCTGCGGTGCCCAGGGGGGACCCCATCCAGCCCGCACTGAGTTTCATTCCTACCACCTTAGGAAAAAAAGTCATTATTTTGAGGCTTAGAAGTCATTTCTGCAATTCCCATAGAAAATCAATGGCGTCTCTATTCAATTGTGTGGAGCGCATATCAGGTGGGTTTTCTCTGCCGGCTTAAGAGATACACGTGAAACTAAAGCCGATCCTGGGTGCCTAGGGTGCCTGTCATCCAATCCGCACTGAATTTCATTTCTAGCACATAGCCAAAAAATCGCCCCATTGACTTACATTGGAGTGCAGAAAAGGTCATTTTTTCTCGGTCCCTTTAAGAGGTAGGAGTTAAACAAGCTTAGGTCTGCGGTGCCCAGGGGGGACCCCATCCAGCCCGCACTGAGTTTCATTCCTACCACCTTAGGAAAAAAAGTCATTATTTTGAGGCTTAGAAGTCATTTCTGCAATTCCCATAGAAAATCAACGGCGTCTCTATTCAATTGTGTGGAGCGCATATCAGGTGGGTTTTCTCTGCCGGCTTAAGAGATACACGTGAAACTAAAGCCGATCCTGGGTGCCTAGGGTGCCTGTCATCCAATCCGCACTGAATTTCATTTCTAGCACATAGCCAAAAAATCGCCCCATTGACTTACATTGGAGTGCAGAAAAGTTTTCTCGGTCCCTTTAAGAGGTAGGAGTTAAACAAGCTTAGGTCTGCGGTGCCCAGGGGGGACCCCATCCAGCCCGCACTGAGTTTCATTCCTACCACCTTAGGAAAAAAAGTCATTATTTTGAGGCTTAGAAGTCATTTCTGCAATTCCCATAGAAAATCAATGGCGTCTCTATTCAATTGTGTGGAGCGCATATCAGGTGGATTTTCTCTGCCGGCTTAAGAGATACACGTGAAACTAAAGCCGATCCTGGGTGCCCTAGGGTGCCTGTCATCAATCCGCACTGAATTTCATTTCTAGCACATAGCCAAAAATCGCCCCATTGACTTACATTGGAGTGCAGAAAAGGTCATTTTTTCTCGGTCCCTTTAAGAGGTAGGAGTTAAACAAGCTTAGGTCTGCGGTGCCCAGGGGGGACCCCATCCAGCCCGCACTGAGTTTCATTCCTACCACCTTAGGAAAAAAAGTCATTATTTTGAGGCTTAGAAGTCATTTCTGCAATTCCCATAGAAAATCAACGGCGTCTCTATTCAATTGTGTGGAGCGCATATCAGGTGGGTTTTCTCTGCCGGCTTAAGAGATACACGTGAAACTAAAGCCGATCCTGGGTGCCTAGGGTGCCTGTCATCCAATCCGCACTGAATTTCATTTCTAGCACATAGCCAAAAAATCGCCCCATTGACTTACATTGGAGTGCAGAAAAGGTCATTTTTTCTCGGTCCCTTTAAGAGGTAGGAGTTAAACAAGCTTAGGTCTGCGGTGCCCAGGGGGACCCCATCCAGCCCGCACTGAGTTTCATTCCTACCACCTTAGGAAAAAGGTCATTATTTTGAGGCTTAGAAGTCATTTCTGCAATTCCCATAGAAAATCAACGGCGTCTCTATTCAATTGTGTGGAGCGCATATCAGGTGGGTTTTCTCTGCCGGCTTAAGAGATACACGTGAAACTAAAGCCGATCCTGGGTGCCTAGGGTGCCTGTCATCCAATCCGCACTGAATTTCATTTCTAGCACATAGCCAAAAAATCGCCCCATTGACTTACATTGGAGTGCAGAAAAGGTCATTTTTTTCTCGGTCCCTTTAAGAGGTAGGAGTTAAACAAGCTTAGGTCTGCGGTGCCCAGGGGGGACCCCATCCAGCCCGCACTGAGTTTCATTCCTACCACCTTAGGAAAAAAAGTCATTATTTTGAGGCTTAGAAGTCATTTCTGCAATTCCCATAGAAAATCAACTGGCGTCTCTATTCAATTGTGTGGAGCGCATATCAGGTGGATTTTCTCTGCCGGCTTAAGAGATACACGTGAAACTAAAGCCGATCCTGGGTGCCTAGGGTGCCTGTCATCCAATCCGCACTGAATTTCATTTCTAGCACATAGCCAAAAAATCGCCCCATTGACTTACATTGGAGTGCAGAAAAGGTCATTTTTTCTCGGTCCCTTTAAGAGGTAGGAGTTAAACAAGCTTAGGTCTGCGGTGCCCAGGGGGGACCCCATCCAGCCCGCACTGAGTTTCATTCCTACCACCTTAGGAAAAAAAGTCATTATTTTGAGGCTTAGAAGTCATTTCTGCAATTCCCATAGAAAATCAACGGCGTCTCTATTCAATTGTGTGGAGCGCATATCAGGTGGGTTTTCTCTGCCGGCTTAAGAGATACACGTGAAACTAAAGCCGATCCTGGGTGCCTAGGGTGCCTGTCATCCAATCCGCACTGAATTTCATTTCTAGCACATAGCCAAAAAATCGCCCCATTGACTTACATTGGAGTGCAGAAAAGGTCATTTTTTCTCGGTCCCTTTAAGAGGTAGGAGTTAAACAAGCTTAGGTCTGCGGTGCCCAGGGGGGACCCATCCAGCCCGCACTGAGTTTCATTCCTACCACCTTAGGAAAAAAAGTCATTATTTTGAGGCTTAGAAGTCATTTCTGCAATTCCCATAGAAATCAACGGCGTCTCTATTCAATTGTGTGGAGCGCATATCAGGTGGGTTTTCTCTGCCGGCTTAAGAGATACACATGAAACTAAAGCCGATCCTGGGTGCCTAGGGTGCCTGTCATCCAATCCGCACTGAATTTCATTTCTAGCACATAGCCAAAAAATCGCCCCATTGACTTACATTGGAGTGCAGAAAAGGTCATTTTTTTCTCGGTCCCTTTAAGAGGTAGGAGTTAAACAAGCTTAGGTCTGCGGTGCCCAGGGGGGACCCCATCCAGCCCGCACTGAGTTTCATTCCTACCACCTTAGGAAAAAAAGTCATTATTTTGAGGCTTAGAAGTCATTTCTGCAATTCCCATAGAAAATCAACGGCGTCTCTATTCAATTGTGTGGAGCGCATATCAGGTGGGTTTTCTCTGCCGGCTTAAGAGATACACGTGAAACTAAAGCCGATCCTGGGTGCCTAGGGTGCCTGTCATCCAATCCGCACTGAATTTCATTTCTAGCACATAGCCAAAAAATCGCCCCATTGACTTACATTGGAGTGCAGAAAAGGTCATTTTTTCTCGGTCCCTTTAAGAGGTAGGAGTTAAACAAGCTTAGGTCTGCGGTGCCCAGGGGGGACCCCATCCAGCCCGCACTGAGTTTCATTCCTACCACCTTAGGAAAAAAGTCATTATTTTGAGGCTTAGAAGTCATTTCTGCAATTCCCATAGAAAATCAACTGGCGTCTCTATTCAATTGTGTGGAGCGCATATCAGGTGGATTTTCTCTGCCGGCTTAAGAGATACACGTGAAACTAAAGCCGATCCTGGGTGCCTAGGGTGCCTGTCATCCAATCCGCACTGAATTTCATTTCTAGCACATAGCCAAAAAATCGCCCCATTGACTTACATTGGAGTGCAGAAAAGGTCATTTTTTCTCGGTCCCTTTAAGAGGTAGGAGTTAAACAAGCTTAGGTCTGCGGTGCCCAGGGGGGACCCCATCCAGCCCGCACTGAGTTTCATTCCTACCACCTTAGGAAAAAAAGTCATTATTTTGAGGCTTAGAAGTCATTTCTGCAATTCCCATAGAAAATCAACGGCGTCTCTATTCAATTGTGTGGAGCGCATATCAGGTGGGTTTTCTCTGCCGGCTTAAGAGATACACGTGAAACTAAAGCCGATCCTGGGTGCCTAGGGTGCCTGTCATCCAATCCGCACTGAATTTCATTTCTAGCACATAGCCAAAAAATCGCCCCATTGACTTACATTGGAGTGCAGAAAAGGTCATTTTTTCTCGGTCCCTTTAAGAGGTAGGAGTTAAACAAGCTTAGGTCTGCGGTGCCCAGGGGGGACCCCATCCAGCCCAGCACTGAGTTTCATTCCTACCACCTTAGGAAAAAAAGTCATTATTTTGAGGCTTAGAAGTCATTTCTGCAATTCCCATAGAAAATCAACTGGCGTCTCTATTCAATTGTGTGGAGCGCATATCAGGTGGATTTTCTCTGCCGGCTTAAGAGATACACGTGAAACTAAAGCCGATCCTGGGTGCCTAGGGTGCCTGTCATCCAATCCGCACTGAATTTCATTTCTAGCACATAGCCAAAAAATCGCCCCATTGACTTACATTGGAGTGCAGAAAAGGTCATTTTTTCTCGGTCCCTTTAAGAGGTAGGAGTTAAACAAGCTTAGGTCTGCGGTGCCCAGGGGGACCCCATCCAGCCCGCACTGAGTTTCATTCCTACCACCTTAGGAAAAAAAGTCATTATTTTGAGGCTTAGAAGTCATTTCTGCAATTCCCATAGAAAATCAACGGCGTCTCTATTCAATTGTGTGGAGCGCATATCAGGTGGGTTTTCTCTGCCGGCTTAAGAGATACACGTGAAACTAAAGCCGATCCTGGGTGCCTAGGGTGCCTGTCATCCAATCCGCACTGAATTTCATTTCTAGCACATAGCCAAAAAATCGCCCCATTGACTTACATTGGAGTGCAGAAAAGGTCATTTTTTCTCGGTCCCTTTAAGAGGTAGGAGTTAAACAAGCTTAGGTCTGCGGTGCCCAGGGGGGACCCCATCCAGCCCACACTGAGTTTCATTCCTACCACCTTAGGAAAAAAAGTCATTATTTTGAGGCTTAGAAGTCATTTCTGCAATTCCCATAGAAATCAATGGCGTCTCTATTCAATTGTGTGGAGCGCATATCAGGTGGGATTTTCTCTGCCGGCTTAAGAGATACACGTGAAACTAAAGCCGATCCTGGGTGCCTAGGGTGCCTGTCATCCAATCCGCACTGAATTTCATTTCTAGCACATAGCCAAAAAATCGCCCCATTGACTTACATTGGAGTGCAGAAAAGGTCATTTTTTCTCGGTCCCTTTAAGAGGTAGGAGTTAAACAAGCTTAGGTCTGCGGTGCCCAGGGGGGACCCCATCCAGCCCGCACTGAGTTTCATTCCTACCACCTTAGGAAAAAAAGTCATTATTTTGAGGCTTAGAAGTCATTTCTGCAATTCCCATAGAAAATCAACGGCGTCTCTATTCAATTGTGTGGAGCGCATATCAGGTGGATTTTCTCTGCCGGCTTAAGAGATACACGTGAAACTAAAGCCGATCCTGGGTGCCTAGGGTGCCTGTCATCCAATCCGCACTGAATTTCATTTCTAGCACATAGCCAAAAAATCGCCCCATTGACTTACATTGGAGTGCAGAAAAGGTCATTTTTTCTCGGTCCCTTTAAGAGGTAGGAGTTAAACAAGCTTAGGTCTGCGGTGCCCAGGGGGGACCCCATCCAGCCAACACTGAGTTTCATTCCTACCACCTTAGGAAAAAAAGTCATTATTTTGAGGCTTAGAAGTCATTTCTGCAATTCCCATAGAAAATCAACGGCGTCTCTATTCAATTGTGTGGAGCGCATATCAGGTGGGTTTTCTCTGCCGGCTTAAGAGATACACGTGAAACTAAAGCCGATCCTGGGTGCCTAGGGTGCCTGTCATCCAATCCGCACTGAATTTCATTTCTAGCACATAGCCAAAAAATCGCCCCATTGACTTACATTGGAGTGCAGAAAAGGTCATTTTTTCTCGGTCCCTTTAAGAGGTAGGAGTTAAACAAGCTTAGGTCTGCGGTGCCCAGGGGGGACCCCATCCAGCCCGCACTGAGTTTCATTCCTACCACCTTAGGAAAAAAAGTCATTATTTTGAGGCTTAGAAGTCATTTCTGCAATTCCCATAGAAAATCAACGTTCTTGCAGTCCTAAGGCGGCACACCATGGGTTAAGTCTAGGATCCCGAGTGCAAGGCAGAAGAGACATGCTCAGCAGTATCCAATCAAAAAAGGACACATGGTATAAGAGGCCGGATCAACCACACCAACACAGAGTTTTTTTCCTTCTGCAAGTAGGAAGAGACAATTATGTGTTTTTGCACTTAATTTACACTTGTTTCTTTGTGTTTTTTTTTTCAGATTTGCCTGAGCAGTGTTTGCTGGCACAACGCATGTTTCAGACTTGGAGACCAGGCTACAGTGTTGCAGTCTGCCTTGATCTGTCATGCCCTGGATGGGATCTAGAGTTGGACTCAGGACTATAATATATGGTTCTCCAATCTCTTTTTCGATCCCTGTCCGCACAGTCCTCCCGGAGATGACCTGACCTGCAGATGACCTGATATGCGGAGGACCTAATGTGCGGACCACCATACATTCATTTGGTGCATGGTTCCTGTCTACCTACTCCGTCCTCTGGGGATGAATGGGACAGGACCTACATGCCGCGGGACAAGTCCTCCCGGTGATGACCTGACATGCAGATGACCCGATATGCGGAGGACCTAATGTGCGGACCACCTTACATTCATTTGATGCATGGTTCCTGTCTACCTACTCCGTCCTCTGGGGATGAATGGGACAGGACCTACATGCCGCGGGACAAGTCCTCCCGGTGATGACCTGACATGCAGATGACCTGATATGCGGAGGACCTAAGGTACGGACCACCATACATTCATTTGATGCATGGCTCCTGTCTACCTACTACGTCCTCTGGGAGGACCTACATGCCGCGGGACATGGTGAGTGTATAACACCTATCAGGTTATCTGATGGTGGTGTTTTCCCGTTTATTATTCACTTAGCCGTGTTATGGTGATTTCTGGCATTGCCAATATGGGGGCAGGTTGGTAATCTTGAATTTTGGCGCCAAAGACGCCCGTGCTGAATTCCCCCGCCACTCTATGCACGAGGTGCCGGCGTGCGGTCCACCTGCGTTCCAGCGTGCTGGAGCTTCCTGCCACACTGAATACCCTTTCCGCTATCGCCTGTCATGCTGAAATAGAGGGTGTGTATGTTTCCGTCTGTCACACATCATGCAACGGTAATTACCGGCCTCCTCATTTAGGTAGTTGGTGCCTAAATTACGGGCTCTGCATCGGCATCCCGGTCTCTGTGCCTTCCTTTTTTCAGCTAAAGAGTAGGTGCTGACAGCAGGCGTTATGTGCGCGCCCTTTTGCTGCGTAGCTTATGGGGAAATTACCTGAGGGTTTTTATTTATTATTTCTGTTTTCCCCTCCTTATCAGTTGATCAGAGTTAGCAAGGGTTACAGCGGTATATATATGATTCTGTAACTGTGTTTGATGATGAGCTTGTTTTACTACTCTCACTCCCATCATGCTAACTTTTCATTGGGAGATCTCTGTGTATCACTGAGCTCTGCTGGGAGAGTAGTCTCTATGTCATTCATCCTTCCCCAGCAGCCACGCCCCTAGGGCGTGGTTTATACTTTGTATTGAGTTTGGAGCATTTTGTCTGCTCTCTCTCTCTCCTCTAACTCTGAGGGGAATCCCCTAGCTGTTATATATTGGGAGATCACTGTTCTAATCTGCTATTTTGCTGTGAACACATAGGGGGAATTGGAATTTTTTTCTGCAACTCGGGATATTTTCCACCAGTTGTACTGATTTATTATACTGATACTATTATACTCTATTTTTGTGTTCGTATAAGAGTTTTTTCCCCCTGTGTTATGTTTCTGCTTCCACTCCCATCTTACACTATAGCAGATGGGAGGGTTCTGTATTGTCTGCGCCCTGATGGGTGGAGTAGTCAAGTCATATGCCTTTCCCCTTCTGCGGTAGTTCTGGGGGTTGTTCACTGGGTTGTTTAACATTTTGTGCCCTTTATCGTACTCGCATATATATCCCTTTCTGTTGCTCTGGCTGTTTCTGTTTCTATTTTCTGTTTCAGAATGAACTCTCCTGCCAAAGGATACATCAGCAGGAGGAGTCACAGATTTTGACAGCCCTATCATCAGTTTCTTCCATGAGGATCATTCTGCGGAGATTGCCTGAACTGATGGATTTGCTTGAACAGTGTTGTGGACACAACGCGTGACAGACTTGGTGACCACTCTGCAGTTTACAGTCTCGGTCTCGCCCTGAAAGACATCAGGATAGCAATCAGAACTATAATCTATGGTTCTCCCAACTCTTATTTATCCTGATCTGCACCATCCTCCTTTGGACGATCGGTTGTCAGACCTGCTTGCATTCGGATGACGCAGGATTTGTTTCCCTGTCTTTGCCGTCCCCTACTCGATGAACGGATTCAGACCTGCATGCATCCAGATCACACAGGGTACATGTTATTGTTTACCTATCATGCTCTTGGATGACGGTTGTTTTTATTCCCGTCACTATCACACATTACTTGTGTATGCAACTATGTCTACTGGGGGCAGGTCTGATACCTTCCATGCTACAATCCTCTTTATTGGATGCAGAGTTTAAACTTCTGGCGCAAAAATTAGCCACTCTGACTTTTCAGCGGACGACTAAATGCACGTGCAGCTGGTGTCTGAGCACCATCACAGTCCACCTGCAGATTAACGCACAAGGAGGTGTTCTCTGCCATGCTGAAATTTTCCCCGCTGACGGAGACACGAGGAGCCGGAGTCTCGGAAGTCGGGAGCGGCGGCCATTATGCCTCTAAAGCTAAGTACTGGAAAATGTGTTTTCTGTGTGTACTTTCTCGTTACCTGCACCCCGTTTTTTCAGGGAGAAGGGTAAAAAGCTCTTTTTTAGGGGGGAGTGCGCCAGGAAGTCAATACCTGTTCCACGGGAGAGTTCCCGCCATTTGAAAAGCACGAGGAACTGGCTTCCAGAAGCACAACTTTGCTGTGCGTACAAAGTGAACAGTGGGCCTTGCTCGCCCTATAATGGCTTCAAGCTATCAGTGATGATCTATATACTTAGCTCTATGGTAAGTACCTCATTATCCCCTCTGTCTTTCATCCTTTTTTGCAGGATGTTTCTTTATTAGGACTGAGAGGAAATCCGATAAAGGATTTGGCTGTGTGTCACTACTACAGCTGAGACTTTGGAAGAGGGACCCTAGGGGATGTTGGGGCTGTGTATCGCTAGTCCGACTAAACGGTGGACCCCGGACTGAACTGTGAAACCGCACGACTTACTGACATCCTGCTACTGGAATTATCAGTACCAGTTCTCCTCTGTTACCGCCGCCACCTCACGTCCAGTTTTTGCTTAGCATACTCTGCCCTATAGTGGATATGGCTGATCCGGAAACAGTATATCCAGAAGGCGGCTGCTCGTTATCCTGCTGGTCGCTACATCGCCACTCTCTCAATAATGTAAGTAATATTTCCGGCACATTAGTCTCTTGTTATGAGACTTTAAATTATCTGCTTGCCTGCTGAAAAAAAAAAAAAAAAAAATTTTTTGTTACCTGAGCTTAGTGAGCTACACTCTAGGAGTCTCGTAAGTAGGATACTAATCCCTGTCTGTGATGGTAGCCCCACAATTCAAGACTTGGGTTGCATTACACACATAAATGACTGTCTACCCTGTTTAGGATCATCACAGCCTCGATGGGATACCTTGCGATGCAAGCCTAGCTCATATCATTGACCATTAGTCATGATAAATGTTTACTGTATGTGTTTTCCACATTATCCCCGTTTATGGGATCTGGGATGTATTACTTTTTGTCATCTAACCTGTTCGGTGTGTTTTTCTTTATGCGGCTAGGAAGAATTGTCTCAATGTCTTTCCCTGCGGCAGTCTACTCCTAGCTAGCGGGGAGAACCTTTTTTAGGCGATTCTCCTTCTCCACGGCTTTACAGGGAAGCCTCCTAGTATTGTTAATACCGACATTCCAAGGAGACTATGTATATTGTTTTTTTGATGCTGGCTGTTTTTCTAGGAGTTGTTGTTTTCAGATTTATTCTCCTGCCAGAACGTAGCAGGAGGAATCACAGATTACACCAGCCCTATCAATGGCTCTTTTTCCAAGAGCACCATTCTATGGATATTGCGGGAACAGGTGTGTCCTGATACTTTGGTATGTATTCAGCCGGGGGTTCCCTGGCTTTTGAAGTTCTCCTCTCTGAATCCGACTACCGCTGAGGAAGAGGAGAGAATCCGGGAACCGAGAGTGCAGCTCTTTCCCTTCCCTTTGGTGTGGTCCGGCTGCCATAGAATGACATAATCCCTGATGTTGGACAGCGTCCTCCTAATAAGTGAGTAACTATCTGGTTTCTCTTTTTTTGCCTACCTTGTGTACAGCCTCTCCAATAGATTCTAGTATCCAAGGAACAACTCTTAGCTATACAGAAACTTGTCATTTCTGACAAACCGGCTCGGAGGTTCCGTTCTACCCTTATAGTATGCCGTCTGTTGTACAGTATGCTCATGTGTGTTATTCATACACTCCTTTCCATTTTTTTTAAGCTATCTATATTCACAGGGCGTGTTCTCCGGACCCGTACAGGCGGTCAAGGGGACCCTTGATACCTGACTATTTTGTTAAATCATTTTACCAGGGATATATGGTTTCAGTTCCAGCTTATAACTCTGCTGTTTATTTGTACGAAGAAGGGAAGTAACATACCAGACATCTGGTTTTCAAGTCCAAAATATCTTTAGTTTGGACGAAGCACTCGCCTCAGCCTGGAACGCCCCTCCTAGGATGGTTTTGGTTCAGCCCCCTATCTCGCCGGGATCTTTCCGGCTGAGAATATGGGGAGGCTTTGGAGCTTTTTAGCTTAACACGATAGATTGCTTTGGACTACAGCAGACAATTGGAAAATCTCCAAAAGGTCTCTGTGTGTCTTTAGCCCGTTCTGTTTCAGAAGATGGTTGGCTTCCAATCTTTCTCCTCCAAGTTGGCTTAAATTAACAATTAGCCATGGTTCAAGGATTATCTTTCCTCCTTCAGACGCTTCTTCAGATGCTTCAATCAATCCCCTGGATGATAGAAGTGCTACTTCTGGGAAACCTGGTTATTTGTTTCTGCGGGAAAAGGAGAACTTCACAGCCTCAAGAAATATAAAAATAGTGCTTATGGCTTGTTCACTTCTTATTCCTCAAGCTCTAGATGGGACTACAGCTTATTCAGCAGGGCCATGTCAGTTGACTGGCCTGGATTTCAAGATCGTTCTTCAAGAGGGCTGAGAGCTGCTTCATGTTTAAGAAAAGCTTGACCTTTTTTACCTCCTTCTACGGGATTTTTATCCCTAAAAAAGCAGCCTTAAGCAGAAAAGTACTAAGTGTCTAAGTATTGGATTAATTCCCACCCGTGTGTGCTTTACACTGCTGTGTAGGTCCCATGGTGTGCCGCCTTAGGACTGCAAGAACGTAGGAATTTTGATACTTACCTAACGGGAAATTCCTGTTCTTGAAGTCCGTAGGCGGCACAACACACCCTCCCTTATTAAATATACTGCTGCATACGAACTCTGTGTTGGTGTGGTTGATCCGGCCTCTTATACCATGTGTCCTTTTTTGATTGGATACTGCTGAGCATGTCTCTTCTGCCTTGCACTCGGGATCCTAGACTTAACCCATGGTGTGCCGCCTACGGACTTCAAGAACAGGAATTTCCCGTTAGGTAAGTATCAAAATTCCTACGGCGTCTCTAATTCAATTGTGTGGAGCGCATATCAGGTGGGTTTTCTCTGCCGGCTTAAGAGATACACGTGAAACTAAAGCCGATCCTGGGTGCCTAGGGTGCCTGTCATCCAATCCGCACTGAATTTCATTTCTAGCACATAGCCAAAAAATCGCCCCATTGACTTACATTGGAGTGCAGAAAAGGTCATTTTTTCTCGGTCCCTTTAAGAGGTAGGAGTTAAACAAGCTTAGGTCTGCGGTGCCCAGGGGGGACCCCATCCAGCCCGCACTGAGTTTCATTCCTACCACCTTAGGAAAAAAAGTCATTATTTTGAGGCTTAGAAGTCATTTCTGCAATTCCCATAGAAAATCAATGGCGTCTCTATTCAATTGTGTGGAGCGCATATCAGGTGGGTTTTCTCTGCCGGCTTAAGAGATACACGTGAAACTAAAGCCGATCCTGGGTGCCTAGGGTGCCTGTCATCCAATCCGCACTGAATTTCATTTCTAGCACATAGCCAAAAAATCGCCCCATTGACTTACATTGGAGTGCAGAAAAGGTCATTTTTTCTCGGTCCCTTTAAGAGGTAGGAGTTAAACAAGCTTAGGTCTGCGGTGCCCAGGGGGGACCCCATCCAGCCCGCACTGAGTTTCATTCCTACCACCTTAGGAAAAAAAGTCATTATTTTGAGGCTTAGAAGTCATTTCTGCAATTCCCATAGAAAATCAACGGCGTCTCTATTCAATTGTGTGGAGCGCATATCAGGTGGGTTTTCTCTGCCGGCTTAAGAGATACACGTGAAACTAAAGCCGATCCTGGGTGCCTAGGGTGCCTGTCATCCAATCCGCACTGAATTTCATTTCTAGCACATAGCCAAAAAATCGCCCCATTGACTTACATTGGAGTGCAGAAAAGGTCATTTTTTCTCGGTCCCTTTAAGAGGTAGGAGTTAAACAAGCTTAGGTCTGCGGTGCCCAGGGGGGACCCCATCCAGCCCGCACTGAGTTTCATTCCTACCACCTTAGGAAAAAAAGTCATTATTTTGAGGCTTAGAAGTCATTTCTGCAATTCCCATAGAAAATCAACGGCGTCTCTATTCAATTGTGTGGAGCGCATATCAGGTGGGTTTTCTCTGCCGGCTTAAGAGATACACGTGAAACTAAAGCCGATCCTGGGTGCCTAGGGTGCCTGTCATCCAATCCGCACTGAATTTCATTTCTAGCACATAGCCAAAAAATCGCCCCATTGACTTACATTGGAGTGCAGAAAAGGTCATTTTTTCTCGGTCCCTTTAAGAGGTAGGAGTTAAACAAGCTTAGGTCTGCGGTGCCCAGGGGGGACCCCATCCAGCCCGCACTGAGTTTCATTCCTACCACCTTAGGAAAAAAAGTCATTATTTTGAGGCTTAGAAGTCATTTCTGCAATTCCCATAGAAAATCAACGGCGTCTCTATTCAATTGTGTGGAGCGCATATCAGGTGGGTTTTCTCTGCCGGCTTAAGAGATACACGTGAAACTAAAGCCGATCCTGGGTGCCTAGGGTGCCTGTCATCCAATCCGCACTGAATTTCATTTCTAGCACATAGCCAAAAAATCGCCCCATTGACTTACATTGGAGTGCAGAAAAGGTCATTTTTTCTCGGTCCCTTTAAGAGGTAGGAGTTAAACAAGCTTAGGTCTGCGGTGCCCAGGGGGGACCCCATCCAGCCCGCACTGAGTTTCATTCCTACCACCTTAGGAAAAAAAGTCATTATTTTGAGGCTTAGAAGTCATTTCTGCAATTCCCATAGAAAATCAACGGCGTCTCTATTCAATTGTGTGGAGCGCATATCAGGTGGGTTTTCTCTGCCGGCTTAAGAGATACACGTGAAACTAAAGCCGATCCTGGGTGCCTAGGGTGCCTGTCATCCAATCCGCACTGAATTTCATTTCTAGCACATAGCCAAAAAATCGCCCCATTGACTTACATTGGAGTGCAGAAAAGGTCATTTTTTCTCGGTCCCTTTAAGAGGTAGGAGTTAAACAAGCTTAGGTCTGCGGTGCCCAGGGGGGACCCCATCCAGCCCGCACTGAGTTTCATTCCTACCACCTTAGGAAAAAAAGTCATTATTTTGAGGCTTAGAAGTCATTTCTGCAATTCCCATAGAAAATCAACGGCGTCTCTATTCAATTGTGTGGAGCGCATATCAGGTGGGTTTTCTCTGCCGGCTTAAGAGATACACGTGAAACTAAAGCCGATCCTGGGTGCCTAGGGTGCCTGTCATCCAATCCGCACTGAATTTCATTTCTAGCACATAGCCAAAAAATCGCCCCATTGACTTACATTGGAGTGCAGAAAAGGTCATTTTTTCTCGGTCCCTTTAAGAGGTAGGAGTTAAACAAGCTTAGGTCTGCGGTGCCCAGGGGGGACCCCATCCAGCCCGCACTGAGTTTCATTCCTACCACCTTAGGAAAAAAAGTCATTATTTTGAGGCTTAGAAGTCATTTCTGCAATTCCCATAGAAAATCAACGGCGTCTCTATTCAATTGTGTGGAGCGCATATCAGGTGGGTTTTCTCTGCCGGCTTAAGAGATACACGTGAAACTAAAGCCGATCCTGGGTGCCTAGGGTGCCTGTCATCCAATCCGCACTGAATTTCATTTCTAGCACATAGCCAAAAAATCGCCCCATTGACTTACATTGGAGTGCAGAAAAGGTCATTTTTTCTCGGTCCCTTTAAGAGGTAGGAGTTAAACAAGCTTAGGTCTGCGGTGCCCAGGGGGGACCCCATCCAGCCCGCACTGAGTTTCATTCCTACCACCTTAGGAAAAAAAGTCATTATTTTGAGGCTTAGAAGTCATTTCTGCAATTCCCATAGAAAATCAACGGCGTCTCTATTCAATTGTGTGGAGCGCATATCAGGTGGGTTTTCTCTGCCGGCTTAAGAGATACACGTGAAACTAAAGCCGATCCTGGGTGCCTAGGGTGCCTGTCATCCAATCCGCACTGAATTTCATTTCTAGCACATAGCCAAAAAATCGCCCCATTGACTTACATTGGAGTGCAGAAAAGGTCATTTTTTCTCGGTCCCTTTAAGAGGTAGGAGTTAAACAAGCTTAGGTCTGCGGTGCCCAGGGGGGACCCCATCCAGCCCGCACTGAGTTTCATTCCTACCACCTTAGGAAAAAAAGTCATTATTTTGAGGCTTAGAAGTCATTTCTGCAATTCCCATAGAAAATCAACGGCGTCTCTATTCAATTGTGTGGAGCGCATATCAGGTGGGTTTTCTCTGCCGGCTTAAGAGATACACGTGAAACTAAAGCCGATCCTGGGTGCCTAGGGTGCCTGTCATCCAATCCGCACTGAATTTCATTTCTAGCACATAGCCAAAAAATCGCCCCATTGACTTACATTGGAGTGCAGAAAAGGTCATTTTTTCTCGGTCCCTTTAAGAGGTAGGAGTTAAACAAGCTTAGGTCTGCGGTGCCCAGGGGGGACCCCATCCAGCCCGCACTGAGTTTCATTCCTACCACCTTAGGAAAAAAAGTCATTATTTTGAGGCTTAGAAGTCATTTCTGCAATTCCCATAGAAAATCAACGGCGTCTCTATTCAATTGTGTGGAGCGCATATCAGGTGGGTTTTCTCTGCCGGCTTAAGAGATACACGTGAAACTAAAGCCGATCCTGGGTGCCTAGGGTGCCTGTCATCCAATCCGCACTGAATTTCATTTCTAGCACATAGCCAAAAAATCGCCCCATTGACTTACATTGGAGTGCAGAAAAGGTCATTTTTTCTCGGTCCCTTTAAGAGGTAGGAGTTAAACAAGCTTAGGTCTGCGGTGCCCAGGGGGGACCCCATCCAGCCCGCACTGAGTTTCATTCCTACCACCTTAGGAAAAAAAGTCATTATTTTGAGGCTTAGAAGTCATTTCTGCAATTCCCATAGAAAATCAACGGCGTCTCTATTCAATTGTGTGGAGCGCATATCAGGTGGGTTTTCTCTGCCGGCTTAAGAGATACACGTGAAACTAAAGCCGATCCTGGGTGCCTAGGGTGCCTGTCATCCAATCCGCACTGAATTTCATTTCTAGCACATAGCCAAAAAATCGCCCCATTGACTTACATTGGAGTGCAGAAAAGGTCATTTTTTCTCGGTCCCTTTAAGAGGTAGGAGTTAAACAAGCTTAGGTCTGCGGTGCCCAGGGGGGACCCCATCCAGCCCGCACTGAGTTTCATTCCTACCACCTTAGGAAAAAAAGTCATTATTTTGAGGCTTAGAAGTCATTTCTGCAATTCCCATAGAAAATCAACGGCGTCTCTATTCAATTGTGTGGAGCGCATATCAGGTGGGTTTTCTCTGCCGGCTTAAGAGATACACGTGAAACTAAAGCCGATCCTGGGTGCCTAGGGTGCCTGTCATCCAATCCGCACTGAATTTCATTTCTAGCACATAGCCAAAAAATCGCCCCATTGACTTACATTGGAGTGCAGAAAAGGTCATTTTTTCTCGGTCCCTTTAAGAGGTAGGAGTTAAACAAGCTTAGGTCTGCGGTGCCCAGGGGGGACCCCATCCAGCCCGCACTGAGTTTCATTCCTACCACCTTAGGAAAAAAAGTCATTATTTTGAGGCTTAGAAGTCATTTCTGCAATTCCCATAGAAAATCAACGGCGTCTCTATTCAATTGTGTGGAGCGCATATCAGGTGGGTTTTCTCTGCCGGCTTAAGAGATACACGTGAAACTAAAGCCGATCCTGGGTGCCTAGGGTGCCTGTCATCCAATCCGCACTGAATTTCATTTCTAGCACATAGCCAAAAAATCGCCCCATTGACTTACATTGGAGTGCAGAAAAGGTCATTTTTTCTCGGTCCCTTTAAGAGGTAGGAGTTAAACAAGCTTAGGTCTGCGGTGCCCAGGGGGGACCCCATCCAGCCCGCACTGAGTTTCATTCCTACCACCTTAGGAAAAAAAGTCATTATTTTGAGGCTTAGAAGTCATTTCTGCAATTCCCATAGAAAATCAACGGCGTCTCTATTCAATTGTGTGGAGCGCATATCAGGTGGGTTTTCTCTGCCGGCTTAAGAGATACACGTGAAACTAAAGCCGATCCTGGGTGCCTAGGGTGCCTGTCATCCAATCCGCACTGAATTTCATTTCTAGCACATAGCCAAAAAATCGCCCCATTGACTTACATTGGAGTGCAGAAAAGGTCATTTTTTCTCGGTCCCTTTAAGAGGTAGGAGTTAAACAAGCTTAGGTCTGCGGTGCCCAGGGGGGACCCCATCCAGCCCGCACTGAGTTTCATTCCTACCACCTTAGGAAAAAAAGTCATTATTTTGAGGCTTAGAAGTCATTTCTGCAATTCCCATAGAAAATCAACGGCGTCTCTATTCAATTGTGTGGAGCGCATATCAGGTGGGTTTTCTCTGCCGGCTTAAGAGATACACGTGAAACTAAAGCCGATCCTGGGTGCCTAGGGTGCCTGTCATCCAATCCGCACTGAATTTCATTTCTAGCACATAGCCAAAAAATCGCCCCATTGACTTACATTGGAGTGCAGAAAAGGTCATTTTTTCTCGGTCCCTTTAAGAGGTAGGAGTTAAACAAGCTTAGGTCTGCGGTGCCCAGGGGGGACCCCATCCAGCCCGCACTGAGTTTCATTCCTACCACCTTAGGAAAAAAAGTCATTATTTTGAGGCTTAGAAGTCATTTCTGCAATTCCCATAGAAAATCAACGGCGTCTCTATTCAATTGTGTGGAGCGCATATCAGGTGGGTTTTCTCTGCCGGCTTAAGAGATACACGTGAAACTAAAGCCGATCCTGGGTGCCTAGGGTGCCTGTCATCCAATCCGCACTGAATTTCATTTCTAGCACATAGCCAAAAAATCGCCCCATTGACTTACATTGGAGTGCAGAAAAGGTCATTTTTTCTCGGTCCCTTTAAGAGGTAGGAGTTAAACAAGCTTAGGTCTGCGGTGCCCAGGGGGGACCCCATCCAGCCCGCACTGAGTTTCATTCCTACCACCTTAGGAAAAAAAGTCATTATTTTGAGGCTTAGAAGTCATTTCTGCAATTCCCATAGAAAATCAACGGCGTCTCTATTCAATTGTGTGGAGCGCATATCAGGTGGGTTTTCTCTGCCGGCTTAAGAGATACACGTGAAACTAAAGCCGATCCTGGGTGCCTAGGGTGCCTGTCATCCAATCCGCACTGAATTTCATTTCTAGCACATAGCCAAAAAATCGCCCCATTGACTTACATTGGAGTGCAGAAAAGGTCATTTTTTCTCGGTCCCTTTAAGAGGTAGGAGTTAAACAAGCTTAGGTCTGCGGTGCCCAGGGGGGACCCCATCCAGCCCGCACTGAGTTTCATTCCTACCACCTTAGGAAAAAAAGTCATTATTTTGAGGCTTAGAAGTCATTTCTGCAATTCCCATAGAAAATCAACGGCGTCTCTATTCAATTGTGTGGAGCGCATATCAGGTGGGTTTTCTCTGCCGGCTTAAGAGATACACGTGAAACTAAAGCCGATCCTGGGTGCCTAGGGTGCCTGTCATCCAATCCGCACTGAATTTCATTTCTAGCACATAGCCAAAAAATCGCCCCATTGACTTACATTGGAGTGCAGAAAAGGTCATTTTTTCTCGGTCCCTTTAAGAGGTAGGAGTTAAACAAGCTTAGGTCTGCGGTGCCCAGGGGGGACCCCATCCAGCCCGCACTGAGTTTCATTCCTACCACCTTAGGAAAAAAAGTCATTATTTTGAGGCTTAGAAGTCATTTCTGCAATTCCCATAGAAAATCAACGGCGTCTCTATTCAATTGTGTGGAGCGCATATCAGGTGGGTTTTCTCTGCCGGCTTAAGAGATACACGTGAAACTAAAGCCGATCCTGGGTGCCTAGGGTGCCTGTCATCCAATCCGCACTGAATTTCATTTCTAGCACATAGCCAAAAAATCGCCCCATTGACTTACATTGGAGTGCAGAAAAGGTCATTTTTTCTCGGTCCCTTTAAGAGGTAGGAGTTAAACAAGCTTAGGTCTGCGGTGCCCAGGGGGGACCCCATCCAGCCCGCACTGAGTTTCATTCCTACCACCTTAGGAAAAAAAGTCATTATTTTGAGGCTTAGAAGTCATTTCTGCAATTCCCATAGAAAATCAACGGCGTCTCTATTCAATTGTGTGGAGCGCATATCAGGTGGGTTTTCTCTGCCGGCTTAAGAGATACACGTGAAACTAAAGCCGATCCTGGGTGCCTAGGGTGCCTGTCATCCAATCCGCACTGAATTTCATTTCTAGCACATAGCCAAAAAATCGCCCCATTGACTTACATTGGAGTGCAGAAAAGGTCATTTTTTCTCGGTCCCTTTAAGAGGTAGGAGTTAAACAAGCTTAGGTCTGCGGTGCCCAGGGGGGACCCCATCCAGCCCGCACTGAGTTTCATTCCTACCACCTTAGGAAAAAAAGTCATTATTTTGAGGCTTAGAAGTCATTTCTGCAATTCCCATAGAAAATCAACGGCGTCTCTATTCAATTGTGTGGAGCGCATATCAGGTGGGTTTTCTCTGCCGGCTTAAGAGATACACGTGAAACTAAAGCCGATCCTGGGTGCCTAGGGTGCCTGTCATCCAATCCGCACTGAATTTCATTTCTAGCACATAGCCAAAAAATCGCCCCATTGACTTACATTGGAGTGCAGAAAAGGTCATTTTTTCTCGGTCCCTTTAAGAGGTAGGAGTTAAACAAGCTTAGGTCTGCGGTGCCCAGGGGGGACCCCATCCAGCCCGCACTGAGTTTCATTCCTACCACCTTAGGAAAAAAAGTCATTATTTTGAGGCTTAGAAGTCATTTCTGCAATTCCCATAGAAAATCAACGGCGTCTCTATTCAATTGTGTGGAGCGCATATCAGGTGGGTTTTCTCTGCCGGCTTAAGAGATACACGTGAAACTAAAGCCGATCCTGGGTGCCTAGGGTGCCTGTCATCCAATCCGCACTGAATTTCATTTCTAGCACATAGCCAAAAAATCGCCCCATTGACTTACATTGGAGTGCAGAAAAGGTCATTTTTTCTCGGTCCCTTTAAGAGGTAGGAGTTAAACAAGCTTAGGTCTGCGGTGCCCAGGGGGGACCCCATCCAGCCCGCACTGAGTTTCATTCCTACCACCTTAGGAAAAAAAGTCATTATTTTGAGGCTTAGAAGTCATTTCTGCAATTCCCATAGAAAATCAACGGCGTCTCTATTCAATTGTGTGGAGCGCATATCAGGTGGGTTTTCTCTGCCGGCTTAAGAGATACACGTGAAACTAAAGCCGATCCTGGGTGCCTAGGGTGCCTGTCATCCAATCCGCACTGAATTTCATTTCTAGCACATAGCCAAAAAATCGCCCCATTGACTTACATTGGAGTGCAGAAAAGGTCATTTTTTCTCGGTCCCTTTAAGAGGTAGGAGTTAAACAAGCTTAGGTCTGCGGTGCCCAGGGGGGACCCCATCCAGCCCGCACTGAGTTTCATTCCTACCACCTTAGGAAAAAAAGTCATTATTTTGAGGCTTAGAAGTCATTTCTGCAATTCCCATAGAAAATCAACGGCGTCTCTATTCAATTGTGTGGAGCGCATATCAGGTGGGTTTTCTCTGCCGGCTTAAGAGATACACGTGAAACTAAAGCCGATCCTGGGTGCCTAGGGTGCCTGTCATCCAATCCGCACTGAATTTCATTTCTAGCACATAGCCAAAAAATCGCCCCATTGACTTACATTGGAGTGCAGAAAAGGTCATTTTTTCTCGGTCCCTTTAAGAGGTAGGAGTTAAACAAGCTTAGGTCTGCGGTGCCCAGGGGGGACCCCATCCAGCCCGCACTGAGTTTCATTCCTACCACCTTAGGAAAAAAAGTCATTATTTTGAGGCTTAGAAGTCATTTCTGCAATTCCCATAGAAAATCAACGGCGTCTCTATTCAATTGTGTGGAGCGCATATCAGGTGGGTTTTCTCTGCCGGCTTAAGAGATACACGTGAAACTAAAGCCGATCCTGGGTGCCTAGGGTGCCTGTCATCCAATCCGCACTGAATTTCATTTCTAGCACATAGCCAAAAAATCGCCCCATTGACTTACATTGGAGTGCAGAAAAGGTCATTTTTTCTCGGTCCCTTTAAGAGGTAGGAGTTAAACAAGCTTAGGTCTGCGGTGCCCAGGGGGGACCCCATCCAGCCCGCACTGAGTTTCATTCCTACCACCTTAGGAAAAAAAGTCATTATTTTGAGGCTTAGAAGTCATTTCTGCAATTCCCATAGAAAATCAACGGCGTCTCTATTCAATTGTGTGGAGCGCATATCAGGTGGGTTTTCTCTGCCGGCTTAAGAGATACACGTGAAACTAAAGCCGATCCTGGGTGCCTAGGGTGCCTGTCATCCAATCCGCACTGAATTTCATTTCTAGCACATAGCCAAAAAATCGCCCCATTGACTTACATTGGAGTGCAGAAAAGGTCATTTTTTCTCGGTCCCTTTAAGAGGTAGGAGTTAAACAAGCTTAGGTCTGCGGTGCCCAGGGGGGACCCCATCCAGCCCGCACTGAGTTTCATTCCTACCACCTTAGGAAAAAAAGTCATTATTTTGAGGCTTAGAAGTCATTTCTGCAATTCCCATAGAAAATCAACGGCGTCTCTATTCAATTGTGTGGAGCGCATATCAGGTGGGTTTTCTCTGCCGGCTTAAGAGATACACGTGAAACTAAAGCCGATCCTGGGTGCCTAGGGTGCCTGTCATCCAATCCGCACTGAATTTCATTTCTAGCACATAGCCAAAAAATCGCCCCATTGACTTACATTGGAGTGCAGAAAAGGTCATTTTTTCTCGGTCCCTTTAAGAGGTAGGAGTTAAACAAGCTTAGGTCTGCGGTGCCCAGGGGGGACCCCATCCAGCCCGCACTGAGTTTCATTCCTACCACCTTAGGAAAAAAAGTCATTATTTTGAGGCTTAGAAGTCATTTCTGCAATTCCCATAGAAAATCAACGGCGTCTCTATTCAATTGTGTGGAGCGCATATCAGGTGGGTTTTCTCTGCCGGCTTAAGAGATACACGTGAAACTAAAGCCGATCCTGGGTGCCTAGGGTGCCTGTCATCCAATCCGCACTGAATTTCATTTCTAGCACATAGCCAAAAAATCGCCCCATTGACTTACATTGGAGTGCAGAAAAGGTCATTTTTTCTCGGTCCCTTTAAGAGGTAGGAGTTAAACAAGCTTAGGTCTGCGGTGCCCAGGGGGGACCCCATCCAGCCCGCACTGAGTTTCATTCCTACCACCTTAGGAAAAAAAGTCATTATTTTGAGGCTTAGAAGTCATTTCTGCAATTCCCATAGAAAATCAACGGCGTCTCTATTCAATTGTGTGGAGCGCATATCAGGTGGGTTTTCTCTGCCGGCTTAAGAGATACACGTGAAACTAAAGCCGATCCTGGGTGCCTAGGGTGCCTGTCATCCAATCCGCACTGAATTTCATTTCTAGCACATAGCCAAAAAATCGCCCCATTGACTTACATTGGAGTGCAGAAAAGGTCATTTTTTCTCGGTCCCTTTAAGAGGTAGGAGTTAAACAAGCTTAGGTCTGCGGTGCCCAGGGGGGACCCCATCCAGCCCGCACTGAGTTTCATTCCTACCACCTTAGGAAAAAAAGTCATTATTTTGAGGCTTAGAAGTCATTTCTGCAATTCCCATAGAAAATCAACGGCGTCTCTATTCAATTGTGTGGAGCGCATATCAGGTGGGTTTTCTCTGCCGGCTTAAGAGATACACGTGAAACTAAAGCCGATCCTGGGTGCCTAGGGTGCCTGTCATCCAATCCGCACTGAATTTCATTTCTAGCACATAGCCAAAAAATCGCCCCATTGACTTACATTGGAGTGCAGAAAAGGTCATTTTTTCTCGGTCCCTTTAAGAGGTAGGAGTTAAACAAGCTTAGGTCTGCGGTGCCCAGGGGGGACCCCATCCAGCCCGCACTGAGTTTCATTCCTACCACCTTAGGAAAAAAAGTCATTATTTTGAGGCTTAGAAGTCATTTCTGCAATTCCCATAGAAAATCAACGGCGTCTCTATTCAATTGTGTGGAGCGCATATCAGGTGGGTTTTCTCTGCCGGCTTAAGAGATACACGTGAAACTAAAGCCGATCCTGGGTGCCTAGGGTGCCTGTCATCCAATCCGCACTGAATTTCATTTCTAGCACATAGCCAAAAAATCGCCCCATTGACTTACATTGGAGTGCAGAAAAGGTCATTTTTTCTCGGTCCCTTTAAGAGGTAGGAGTTAAACAAGCTTAGGTCTGCGGTGCCCAGGGGGGACCCCATCCAGCCCGCACTGAGTTTCATTCCTACCACCTTAGGAAAAAAAGTCATTATTTTGAGGCTTAGAAGTCATTTCTGCAATTCCCATAGAAAATCAACGGCGTCTCTATTCAATTGTGTGGAGCGCATATCAGGTGGGTTTTCTCTGCCGGCTTAAGAGATACACGTGAAACTAAAGCCGATCCTGGGTGCCTAGGGTGCCTGTCATCCAATCCGCACTGAATTTCATTTCTAGCACATAGCCAAAAAATCGCCCCATTGACTTACATTGGAGTGCAGAAAAGGTCATTTTTTCTCGGTCCCTTTAAGAGGTAGGAGTTAAACAAGCTTAGGTCTGCGGTGCCCAGGGGGGACCCCATCCAGCCCGCACTGAGTTTCATTCCTACCACCTTAGGAAAAAAAGTCATTATTTTGAGGCTTAGAAGTCATTTCTGCAATTCCCATAGAAAATCAACGGCGTCTCTAATTCAATTGTGTGGAGCGCATATCAGGTGGGTTTTCTCTGCCGGCTTAAGAGATACACGTGAAACTAAAGCCGATCCTGGGTGCCTAGGGTGCCTGTCATCCAATCCGCACTGAATTTCATTTCTAGCACATAGCCAAAAAATCGCCCCATTGACTTACATTGGAGTGCAGAAAAGGTCATTTTTTCTCGGTCCCTTTAAGAGGTAGGAGTTAAACAAGCTTAGGTCTGCGGTGCCCAGGGGGGACCCCATCCAGCCCGCACTGAGTTTCATTCCTACCACCTTAGGAAAAAAAGTCATTATTTTGAGGCTTAGAAGTCATTTCTGCAATTCCCATAGAAAATCAACGGCGTCTCTATTCAATTGTGTGGAGCGCATATCAGGTGGGTTTTCTCTGCCGGCTTAAGAGATACACGTGAAACTAAAGCCGATCCTGGGTGCCTAGGGTGCCTGTCATCCAATCCGCACTGAATTTCATTTCTAGCACATAGCCAAAAAATCGCCCCATTGACTTACATTGGAGTGCAGAAAAGGTCATTTTTTCTCGGTCCCTTTAAGAGGTAGGAGTTAAACAAGCTTAGGTCTGCGGTGCCCAGGGGGGACCCCATCCAGCCCGCACTGAGTTTCATTCCTACCACCTTAGGAAAAAAAGTCATTATTTTGAGGCTTAGAAGTCATTTCTGCAATTCCCATAGAAAATCAACGGCGTCTCTATTCAATTGTGTGGAGCGCATATCAGGTGGGTTTTCTCTGCCGGCTTAAGAGATACACGTGAAACTAAAGCCGATCCTGGGTGCCTAGGGTGCCTGTCATCCAATCCGCACTGAATTTCATTTCTAGCACATAGCCAAAAAATCGCCCCATTGACTTACATTGGAGTGCAGAAAAGGTCATTTTTTCTCGGTCCCTTTAAGAGGTAGGAGTTAAACAAGCTTAGGTCTGCGGTGCCCAGGGGGGACCCCATCCAGCCCGCACTGAGTTTCATTCCTACCACCTTAGGAAAAAAAGTCATTATTTTGAGGCTTAGAAGTCATTTCTGCAATTCCCATAGAAAATCAACGGCGTCTCTATTCAATTGTGTGGAGCGCATATCAGGTGGGTTTTCTCTGCCGGCTTAAGAGATACACGTGAAACTAAAGCCGATCCTGGGTGCCTAGGGTGCCTGTCATCCAATCCGCACTGAATTTCATTTCTAGCACATAGCCAAAAAATCGCCCCATTGACTTACATTGGAGTGCAGAAAAGGTCATTTTTTCTCGGTCCCTTTAAGAGGTAGGAGTTAAACAAGCTTAGGTCTGCGGTGCCCAGGGGGGACCCCATCCAGCCCGCACTGAGTTTCATTCCTACCACCTTAGGAAAAAAAGTCATTATTTTGAGGCTTAGAAGTCATTTCTGCAATTCCCATAGAAAATCAACGGCGTCTCTAATTCAATTGTGTGGAGCGCATATCAGGTGGGTTTTCTCTGCCGGCTTAAGAGATACACGTGAAACTAAAGCCGATCCTGGGTGCCTAGGGTGCCTGTCATCCAATCCGCACTGAATTTCATTTCTAGCACATAGCCAAAAAATCGCCCCATTGACTTACATTGGAGTGCAGAAAAGGTCATTTTTTCTCGGTCCCTTTAAGAGGTAGGAGTTAAACAAGCTTAGGTCTGCGGTGCCCAGGGGGGACCCCATCCAGCCCGCACTGAGTTTCATTCCTACCACCTTAGGAAAAAAAGTCATTATTTTGAGGCTTAGAAGTCATTTCTGCAATTCCCATAGAAAATCAACGGCGTCTCTATTCAATTGTGTGGAGCGCATATCAGGTGGGTTTTCTCTGCCGGCTTAAGAGATACACGTGAAACTAAAGCCGATCCTGGGTGCCTAGGGTGCCTGTCATCCAATCCGCACTGAATTTCATTTCTAGCACATAGCCAAAAAATCGCCCCATTGACTTACATTGGAGTGCAGAAAAGGTCATTTTTTCTCGGTCCCTTTAAGAGGTAGGAGTTAAACAAGCTTAGGTCTGCGGTGCCCAGGGGGGACCCCATCCAGCCCGCACTGAGTTTCATTCCTACCACCTTAGGAAAAAAAGTCATTATTTTGAGGCTTAGAAGTCATTTCTGCAATTCCCATAGAAAATCAATGGCGTCTCTATTCAATTGTGTGGAGCGCATATCAGGTGGGTTTTCTCTGCCGGCTTAAGAGATACACGTGAAACTAAAGCCGATCCTGGGTGCCTAGGGTGCCTGTCATCCAATCCGCACTGAATTTCATTTCTAGCACATAGCCAAAAAATCGCCCCATTGACTTACATTGGAGTGCAGAAAAGGTCATTTTTTCTCGGTCCCTTTAAGAGGTAGGAGTTAAACAAGCTTAGGTCTGCGGTGCCCAGGGGGGACCCCATCCAGCCCGCACTGAGTTTCATTCCTACCACCTTAGGAAAAAAAGTCATTATTTTGAGGCTTAGAAGTCATTTCTGCAATTCCCATAGAAAATCAATGGCGTCTCTATTCAATTGTGTGGAGCGCATATCAGGTGGGTTTTCTCTGCCGGCTTAAGAGATACACGTGAAACTAAAGCCGATCCTGGGTGCCTAGGGTGCCTGTCATCCAATCCGCACTGAATTTCATTTCTAGCACATAGCCAAAAAATCGCCCCATTGACTTACATTGGAGTGCAGAAAAGGTCATTTTTTCTCGGTCCCTTTAAGAGGTAGGAGTTAAACAAGCTTAGGTCTGCGGTGCCCAGGGGGGACCCCATCCAGCCCGCACTGATTTTTCATTCCTACCACCTTAGGAAAAAAAGTCATTATTTTGAGGCTTAGAAGTCATTTCTGCAATTCCATTCTAAAATCAATGGCGTCTCTATTCAATTGTGTGGAGCGCATATCAGGTGGTTTTTCTCTGCCGGCTTAAGAGATACACGTGAAACTAAAGCCGATCCTGGGTGCCTAGGGTGCCTGTCATCCAATCCGCACTGAATTTCATTTCTAGCACATAGCCAAAAATCGCCCCCATTGACTTACATTGGAGTGCAGAAAAGGTCATTTTTTCTCGGTCCCTTTAAGAGGTAGGAGTTAAACAAGCTTAGGTCTGCGGTGCCCAGGGGGACCCCATCCAGCCCGCACTGAGTTTCATTCCTACCACCTTAGGAAAAAAAGTCATTATTTTGAGGCTTAGAAGTCATTTCTGCAATTCCCATAGACAATCAACGGCGTCTCTATTCAATTGTGTGGAGCGCATATCAGGTGGGTTTTCTCTGCCGGCTTAAGAGATACACGTGAAACTAAAGCCGATCCTGGGTGCCTAGGGTGCCTGTCATCCAATCCGCACTGAATTTCATTTCTAGCACATAGCCAAAAAATCGCCCCATTGACTTACATTGGAGTGCAGAAAAGGTCATTTTTTCTCGGTCCCTTTAAGAGGTAGGAGTTAAACAAGCTTAGGTCTGCGGTGCCCAGGGGGGACCCCATCCAGCCCGCACTGAGTTTCATTCCTACCACCTTAGGAAAAAAAGTCATTATTTTGAGGCTTAGAAGTCATTTCTGCAATTCCCATAGAAAATCAACGGCGTCTCTATTCAATTGTGTGGAGCGCATATCAGGTGGGTTTTCTCTGCCGGCTTAAGAGATACACGTGAAACTAAAGCCGATCCTGGGTGCCTAGGGTGCCTGTCATCCAATCCGCACTGAATTTCATTTCTAGCACATAGCCAAAAAATCGCCCCATTGACTTACATTGGAGTGCAGAAAAGGTCATTTTTTCTCGGTCCCTTTAAGAGGTAGGAGTTAAACAAGCTTAGGTCTGCGGTGCCCAGGGGGGACCCCATCCAGCCCGCCACTGAGTTTCATTCCTACCACCTTAGGAAAAAAAGTCATTATTTTGAGGCTTAGAAGTTCATTTCTGCAATTCCCATAGAAAATCAACTGGCGTCTCTATTCAATTGTGTGGAGCGCATATCAGGTGGATTTTCTCTGCCGGCTTAAGAGATACACGTGAAACTAAAGCCGATCCTGGGTGCCTAGGGTGCCTGTCATCCAATCCGCACTGAATTTCATTTCTAGCACCATAGCCAAAAAATCGCCCCATTAGACTTACATTGGAGTGCAGAAAAGGTCATTTTTCTCGGTCCCTTTAAGAGGTAGGAGTTAAACAAGCTTAGGTCTGCGGTGCCCAGGGGGGACCCCATCCAGCCCGCACTGAGTTCATTCCTACCACCTTAGGAAAAAAAGTCATTATTTTGAGGCTTAGAAGTCATTTCTGCAATTCCCATAGAAAATCAACGGCGTCTCTAATTCAATTGTGTGGAGCGCATATCAGGTGGGTTTTCTCTGCCGGCTTAAGAGATACACGTGAAACTAAAGCCGATCCTGGGTGCCTAGGGTGCCTGTCATCCAATCCGCACTGAATTTCATTTCTAGCACATAGCCAAAAAATCGCCCCATTGACTTACATTGGAGTGCAGAAAAGGTCATTTTTTCTCGGTCCCTTTAAGAGGTAGGAGTTAAACAAGCTTAGGTCTGCGGTGCCCAGGGGGGACCCCATCCAGCCCACACTTGAGTTTCATTCCTACCACCTTAGGAAAAAAAGTCATTATTTTGAGGCTTAGAAGTCATTTCTGCAATTCCCATAGAAAATCAATGGCGTCTCTATTCAATTGTGTGGAGCGCATATCAGGTGGATTTTCTCTGCCGGCCTTAAGAGATACACGTGAAACTAAAGCCGATCCTGGGTGCCTAGCGGTGCCTGTCATCCAATCCGCACTGAATTTCATTTCTAGCACATAGCCAAAAAATCGCCCCATTGACTTACATTGGAGTGCAGAAAATGTCATTTTTTCTCGGTCCCTTTAAGAGGTAGGAGTTAAACAAGCTTAGGTCTGCCGGTGCCCAGGGGGGACCCCATCCAGCCCGCACTGAGTTTCATTCCTACCACCTTAGGAAAAAAAGTCATTATTTTGAGGCTTAGAAGTCATTTCTGCAATTCCCATAGAAAATCACTGGCGTCTCTAATTCAATTGTGTGGAGCGCATATCAGGTGGGTTTTCTCTGCCGCCTTAAGAGATACACGTGAAACTAAAGCCGATCCTGGGTGCCTAGGGTGCCTGTCATCCAATCCGCACTGAATTTCATTTCTAGCACATAGCCAAAAAATCGCCCCATTGACTTACATTGGAGTGCAGTAAGGTCATTTTTTCTCGGTCCCTTTAAGAGGTAGGAGTTAAACAAGCTTAGGTCTGCGGTGCCCAGGGGGGACCCCATCCAGCCCACACTGAGTTCATTCCTACCACCCTTAGGAAAAAAAAGTCATTATTTTGAGGCTTAGAAGTCATTTCTGCAATTCCCATAGAAAATCAACGGCGTCTCTAATTCAATTGTGTGGAGCGCATATCAGGTGGATTTTCTCTGCCGGCTTAAGAGATACACGTGAAACTAAAGCCGATCCTGGGTGCCTAGGGTGCCTGTCATCCAATCCGCACTGAATTTCATTTCTAGCACATAGCCAAAAAATCGCCCCATTGACTTACATTGGAGTGCAGAAAAGGTCATTTTTTTCTCGGTCCCTTTAAGAGGTAGGAGTTAAACAAGCTTAGGTCTGCGGTGCCCAGGGTGGACCCCATCCAGCCCGCACTGAGTTTCATTCCTACCACCTTAGGAAAAAAAGTCATTATTTTGAGGCTTAGAAGTCATTTCTGCAATTCCCATAGAAAATCAACGGCGTCTCTAATTCAATTGTGTGGAGCGCATATCAGGTGGGCTTTTCTCTGCCGGCTTAAGAGATTACACGTGAAACTAAAGCCGATCCTGGGTGCCTAGGGTGCCTGTCATCCAATCGCACTGAATTCATTTCTAGCACATAGCCAAAAAATCGCCCCATTGACTTACATTGGAGTACAGGGTCATTTTTTCTCGGTCCCTTTAAGAGGTAGGAGTTAAACAAGCTTAGGTCTGCGGTGCCCAGGGGGGACCCCATCCAGCCCACACTGAGTTTCATTCCTACCACCTTAGGAAAAAAAGTCATTATTTTGAGGCTTAGAAGTCATTTCTGAAATTCCCATAGAAAATCAACTGCGTCTCTATTCAATTGTGTGGAGCGCATATCAGGTGGGATTTACTCTGCCGGCTTAAGAGATACACGTGAAACTAAGCCGGTCCTGGGTGCCTAGGGTGCCTGTCATCCAATCCGCACTGAATTTCATTTCTAGCACATAGCCAAAAAATCGCCCCATTTGACTTACATTGGAGTGCAGAAAATGTCATTTTTTCTCGGTCCCTTTAAGAGGTAGGAGTTAAACAAGCTTAGGTCTTGCGGTGCCCAGGGGGACCCCATCCAGCCCGCACTGAGTTTCATTCCTACCACCTTAGGAAAAAAAGTCATTATTTTGAGGCTTAGAAGTCATTTCTGCAATTCCCATAGAAAATCAACGGCGTCTCTAATTCAATTGTGTGGAGCGCATATCAGGTGGGTTTTCTCTGCCGGCTTAAGAGATACACGTGAACCTAAAGCCGATCCTGGGTCCTACGGCAGCACATATGGGTTAAGTCTAAGTCCCTAGAACAAGGCAGAAGAGAATGCAAGCAGTAGCCAATCAAAGTTGGCCACACCATATATAAGGCAGGAAGGACCACCCATAGCCAGAGTTTTTTTCTTCTGCACGGGTAAGAAGAGATTGTGTGTGTGTTCCGTGCACCTTTATTATAGTGTATTTTTCTTGTTTTTCAGCAGGCCCTTTCAGTGTTGGGGGCACAACGTCCACTACAACATAGGTTTAAAGATCACAGTGTTGTGTTTTTCTATGTTTTGGGTGGCGTACGAGGAGAGGTTGGGTCAGGGAATTAGGCTGAGCGGTTGTCGCATGTCTCCTGAAACCCTGAGAGATCACGTCGGGTATCCCACATTGAAAATCCCGTTTTCTCCCTCTGTACGTAATTACTACATTAGAAGCATCTACGGCGTGGCAACTCAGCCGCTGCAGCAGGAAAAAGAGGTAAGTGTAGCTTTTGTGCGGCATGGTGTATTTGCTCCTATTGGAATATAGCAGCGGTACGGCTGGTGAGTGTTACGCTGCAATCCCCTCCCAGGGGGCGTGGGGTTGCGGCGGGCGCGAACCTGTCAGTGCGGGCTCGATTCAAAATTCAAACTTGGCGCCTGCATGAGAAAGCGCGCGCTCCACTGCGGTGTCAATCTGTTCCTCCCCTCCTACGGGCCTGAGGCTTTGGATAGCGGAGGCGGAGAGGAGGTGTGTCGGGGGCGTTTCTGCAGGGAGAAAAACCCTCCTAGTGCAAGGGATTCTCGGCACGGCACTTCTACCAGGGCAGCCGCTGACCAGTGGACGCTTATGTGAGTACTGTTTTTATATTCTATTACATATCATATATGGAACTGGGGGCTAGTGTATCTTTTTTTGGCTACTTTTAGATCCACCATGGATCCTACGGCAAAAAAGAACACTGGAAAATCTAAGCATAGATTGTGTAATTCTTGCCAGCAGCCTCTTCCGGAGCAGCAGGAATCTGATACTTGCACCTTGTGTACCTCTGCTATGCCGGCTACAGAAAAATCTTTAGCAGAATCTATTCGGGATATAATTAGAGATGAACTGTCTAATATGTTGGGCGATGGAGGTTCTGCGGCTAAGCGTAGGAGAATTTCGAAAGCCAATAATTCTCCTGCTCATTCCTCTATGGAGGATAATGCCTCTTCGGACTCTGATGATGACAGGGCAAAAGACTTTTTTCTGTTTCACAAGGACGAGGTTTCTAGACTCGTAAAAGCAGTCAAAGGAACCATCGAATCAGAGAAATCAGTGAAAGATAAGGCTCCTAGGGATGCATTATACTATTTTCCTGCTAATGAGGATAAATCTTTTCCTTCCCATCCTTTACTAATGTCATGGATGCAGAAAGATTGGGGCAAACCGGATAAGCGCCTGGATGTCAGCTCTAGATTTAAATCCGTATACCGGTTACAGGAGGCTCATACCTCCTCATGGGACGCCCCTCCAAAACTGGACCTAGCGGTTGCAAAACTGTCTAGAAAATCGATTTTTCCACAGGAAGAAGCTTCATTACTGAAGGATCCTCTGGACAGGAAAGCAGATGCGCTCGCAAAGAAAACCTACTCAGCTGCTGCAGCTCTGTCCAAGGTCGCCTTAGCCACGGCTCCCGTGGCTCGCGCATTGAGGGTATGGTTGAGTGACATTACCAAAGATCTTTCCTCACAGGTGCCGCGAGAGGAAATATTGGAGAAACTACCTACTATGAAGGCGGCCGCTGAATTTTTATGTGACGCGCCAGTGGATTCTCTGGCTTTGGCTTCAAAAGTCTTAGCAGCCTCCAATTCCACCAGGAGATGTCTCTGGTTGAAACAGTGGCCGGGGGATATGTCATCGAAGCAGCACTTCTGCTCTCTACCCTTTCAACCTGAATCTCTTTTTGGCTCTCAGCTCAAGGATATCCTAAAAGATTTGCATGAGGAAAAGGGAACTACGTTCCCCATGCCCAAGAAGACAACCTTCAAGCCGAGGCAAAACAAATCTCCGCCTAAGGGGCGTAGAGATTTCAGAACCAACAGGTTTAAAAATTTCAGGTCGAGACAGTCAGGAGCAGCATCATCTAGCACCAAGAAAGCCCCCGCTAAGAAGGACCCCCAATTATGACGCCAATTTACAAAGCTCAGGCGTAGGCGGGAGGCTCGGGCTATTTTTACCTGCCTGGACAAGCTCCACCACAGACAGGTGGGTACTGGACCTTATAGAAAAGGGCTATTTTTTGGAGCTGAAATCGATCCCTCCGGATCATTTTTTCCTCAACAAAGCCTCAGACCCTCACTTACTACCCTTGGTCAGAGAATTCATCGACAAGGATGCATTAGAACCGGTTCCTGCCTCACAGAGGGGAATAGGCTTCTACTCGAAAGTATTCACGGTACCCAAGCCCGAGGGAAAATTCAGGTTGGTGGTGGATCTCTCTCACCTGAACAAATTTATGAAAAAAATTCAGTTCAAAATGGACAATATCAGATCGGTGATACCTCTTCTGGACAGAGGAGACTTTCTAGCATCTCTGGACCTTACC